>NW_026613979.1:0-2500 GCF_026250575.1 Diorhabda carinulata
AACGATCATTAACAAAATTTCTTGTTAACTAAAAACGTTCTGATAAAGAATCGTTATTATAATAAACGAAAAATATATAGTTTATTGAAACGTCGTCTGTTGTCGTGTGTGTGTGTCTATATTTTTATGGATAAATTTTATTTCGTTTATTATATTATTACCTAAGTTTTTTATCGTTTGAAGGTAATACAAGAAAATATCGACAAGATTATATGTGATGATTATGTTATTGAGACATTTTCATCCGGGTACCTAAACGAAATTTAAGCACATGTCGATTCTATCGATATGTATAAAAATTCGTTTTAGAAATAATATTTTATGTATTATTTCGAAGGTGTTCGAAGATTTACGCCCGACCGTCGAAATTTGTATAAAACTTTCAAGATAAAAAAAAAACTGTAATAATATAAAGAGGAGGAATATATCGTGCGAGATATCTGTCTATGCGCGCCTCGTTTGTAATAAAACATGTGCAGCGGTTAAAATTTATCAGATATATCAAAGTACGATATTATAATTTCTCTAAAAGTTTCGAATAATTACCATTTATTATAATATATATATATATGTATATATATATATATATATATATAAAAAATGTCGTTATATAAATTTTCTATACGCGTATAAGATATTATAATAATATTATTAATTTAATAATTATCAAATATTAAAAATACGACGAATAGAATATGAGAAAACGACATAATAATAAAATGATTACCCTGAACGGTGAATCACTTGGCTCGTGGGTCGATGAAGAACGCAGCTAATTGCGCGTCAACTTGTGAACTGCAGGACACATGAACATCGACATTTCGAACGCACATTGCGGTCCTCGGATACTCGTTCCCGGACCACTCCTGACTGAGGGTCGTATCAATTTAAAAGACTGCTTAGAATTTAAAATTTTTCTATTTATTAAAGAAAAATAATGCCTAAGCGTGTTGGATGTGAAACAATAACGCACACGCGTATTTTTTTTGTATTTGTGCGGCATCCTAAAGTGCGAAAAGCAGCGTAAATTTTTATAGAAAAAGTTACGCAATTTTTGAACACAACCCGCTATACCATAAATTAATCGTGTATTTATATGAAATACATAAAATTTGTTTGGTAGAGAGTTATATTTATATATAATATATATATATATTATACATATATACGACGTATATATAGTCGATAAATAAGTGTGTGTATATATAATATATTTATGATAAAATGATAACGCGGTCGTCGTGTCCGAGAGAAATAATAAAGTTTCGAAGACTGGACGTCTGACCAGTGTTTTATTTATATCATTTATACACACGGTATATCGACAAAATATATGAATTATATATATTAAAAATATTATATATGTATAAAGGCTGGTGGTGTGTTGCTGATGCTGATGCTGATGCTGATGCTGATGCTGCTGCTGCTGCCGACTAAATAAAAACAAATAATGTTATATTTCATATGAGAGATGATATTATTATTAAACACACGTTTTTTTTTTATGATAGTTTGGCGAATTGTATTTAAATATTATAAGAGATATATTATAATATATCGACCTCAGAGCAGGTGAGATTACCCGCTGAATTTAAGCATATTACTAAGCGGAGGAAAAGAAACTAACTAGGATTCCCTCAGTAGCTGCGAGCGAACAGGGAAAAGCCCAGCACCGAATCCCGTGGTCGATATCGGCCACCGGGAAATGTGGTGTTAGGGAGGATCCGTTTATCACGAGATCGTGCGGCGCGTCCAAGTCCTTCTTGAACGGGGCCACAGCCCATAGAGGGTGCCAGGCCCGTAGCGACCGTTGCCGATTGCGTGAGGATCTCTCCTGAGAGTCGGGTTGCTTGAGAGTGCAGCCCTAAGTGGGTGGTAAACTCCATCTAAGGCTAAATATGACCACGAGACCGATAGCGAACAAGTACCGTGAGGGAAAGTTGAAAAGCACTTTGAAGAGAGAGTTCAAGAGTACGTGAAACCGTTCAGGGGTAAACCTGAGAAACCCGAAAGGTCGAAAGAGGAAATTCATTCGCGTTTCGATAATTGAAGTTGAACGTTTGTATGACGGATATTGTTTGTGTTTCGGCATATTACAATAAATCGCGTTTTACGTTTTTCTAATCGATATCGAACGCGTGCACTTTTCCTCTAGTAGGACGTCGTGATCCGTTGGGTGTCTGTCTAAGACTCGAGGTGGTAGACCACTTGATTTTATTCGAATTCATGGGGACCCTCGATGTTCCGACAGACTCGCTCGACGGTAGAAATATGGCGCGGGGCCGCTAGATTAATTAGCGTTCGGCCCGTAGCAAGAGCGTTTCGTGTTTGACGGTAATCGGACATAATGCCGATTCTGTCCCGGAACGACTGTTGGTTACGGTGTTCTCGAACAGACCTCGTTTTGAAACGCCGATCAACGACGCTATCGATTTGGGTAATTTCAGGACCCGTCTTGAAACACGGACCAAGGAGTCTAGCATGTGCGCGAGTCATTGGG
>NW_026613979.1:7500-17500 GCF_026250575.1 Diorhabda carinulata
ACTATTTTTATACAACTTTTATATGTTACACCCCGAACGGCTTCTACATACTAAACACCTTCATTCAATTTTCACAATTCATCTTTTTCGACAAGTTCCTATATCGAGCGGAATCTAATTTCCTAATACTTTGCTTTTCATAATTATTACTATTTTCATACAACTTTTATATAATACACCTCGTACGTTCATACATCGAGCGGCCATCTAATTTCATAATACTTTTTTCCGTTATTGTTAATATTTTCATAACACTTTTATATAATATACCTCGAACGGCTTCTACATAAAAAAAATTTCCATTCAATTTACACAATTCAACTTTTTCGACAAGTTCCTATATCCTGCCGACCAGACACCAAACTTAATACGGTTTTATAGACACTAGCGCCCTCTGCCGGCCAGTCACCGAACTTAACACTGTTTTATAGACACTAGCGCCCTCTGCCGGAGAGACGACAAACTAAACACCTTTTTATAGACACTAGCGCCCTCTGCCGGAGAGACGACAAACTAAACACCTTTTTATAGACACTAGCGCCCTCTGCCGGCCAGTCACCGAACTTAACACGGTTTAATAGACACTAGCGCCCTCTGCCGGCCAGAAGACAAACTAAACACCGTTTTATAGACACTAGCGCTCTCTGCCGGCCAGTCACCGAACTTAGCTAATTTCGTAATACTTTGCTTTTCATAATTATTACTATTTTCATACAACTTTTATATAATACACCTCGTACGTTCATACATCGAGCGACGATCTAATTTCATAATACTTTTTTTCTTTATCGTTAATATTTTCATAACACTTTTATGTCATACACCTCGGACGACTTCTACATACAAAACATCTCCATTCAACTTCACATATCATCTTTCTCGACAAGTTCCTATATCGAGCGGAATTAAATTTCATAATACTTGTTTTTCATTATTATTTCTATTTTCATACAACTTTTATATAATACACCTCGTACGTTCATACATCGAGCGGCCATCTAATTTCATAATACTTTTTTCCGTTATTGTTAATATTTTCATAACACTTTTATATAATATACCTCGAACGGCTTCTACATAAAAAAAATTTCCATTCAATTTACACAATTCAACTTTTTCGACAAGTTGCTATATCCTGCCGACCAGACACCAAACTTAATACGGTTTTATAGACACTAGCGCCCTCTGCCGGCCAGTCACCGAACTTAACACGGTTTAATAGACACTAGCGCCCTCTGCCGGCCAGTCACCGAACTTAACACGGTTTAATAGACACTAGCGCCCTCTGCCGGCCAGAAGACAAACCAAACACAGTTTTATAGACACTAGCGCCCTCTGCCGGCCAGACGACAAACTGAACACGGTTTTATAGACACTAGCGCCCTCTGCCGGAGAGACGACAAACTAAACACATTTTTATAGAGACTAGCGCCCTCTGCCGGCCAGAAGACAAACCAAACACAGTTTTATAGACACTAGCGCCCTCTGCCGGCCAGACGACAAACTGAACACGGTTTTATAGACACTAGCGCCCTCTGCCGGCCAGTCACCAAACTTAGGTAGTTTCGTAATACTTTGTTTTTCATAATTATTACTATTTTCATAAAACTTTTATATAATACACCTCGTACGTTCATACATCGAGCGGCCATCTAATTTCATAATACTTTTTTCCGTTATTGTTAATATTTTCATAACACTTTTATATAATATACCTCGAACGGCTTCTACATAAAAAAAATTTCCATTCATTTTACACAATTCAACTTTTTCGACAAGTTCCTATATCCTGCCGACCAGACACCAAATTTAACACGGTTTTATAGACACTAGCGCTCTCTGCCGGCCAGTCACCGAACTTAACACTGTTTTATAGACACTAGCGCCCTCTGCCGGCCAGTGACCGAACTTAACACGGTTTAATAGACACTAGCGCCCTCTGCCGGCCAGACGACAAACTGAACACGGTTTTATAGACACTAGCGCCCTCTGCCGGCCAGACGACAAACTAAACACCTTTTTATAGACACTAGCGCCCTCTGCCGGAGAGACGACAAACTAAACACCTTTTTATAGACACTAGCGCCCTCTGCCGGCCAGTCACCGAACTTAACACGGTTTAATAGACACTAGCGCCCTCTGCCGGCCAGAAGACAAACTAAACACCGTTTTATAGACACTAGCGCCCTCTGCCGGCCAGTCACCGAACTTAGCTAATTTCGTAATACTTTGCTTTTCATAATTATTACTATTTTCATACAACTTTTATATAATACACCTCGTACGTTCATACATCGAGCGGCGATCTAATTTCATAATACTTTTTTTCCTTATGGTTAATATTTTCATAACACTTTTATGTCATACACCTCGGACGACTTCTACATACAAAACATCTCCATTCAACTTCACAAATCATCTTTCTCGACAAGTTCCTATATCGAGCGAAATTTAATTTCATAATACTTGTTTTTCATTATTATTTCTATTTTCATACAACTTTTATATAATACACCTCGTACGTTCATACATCGAGCGGCGATCTAATTTCATAATACTTTTTTTCTTTATCGTTAATATTTTCATAACACTTTTATGTCATACACCTCGGACGACTTCTACATACAAAACATCTCCATTCAACTTCACAAATCATTTTTCTCGACAAGTTCTTATATCGAGCGGAATTAAATTTCATAATACTTGTTTTTCATTATTATTTCTATTTTCATACAACTTTTATATAATACACCTCGTACGTTCATACATCGAGCGGCCATCTAATTTCATAATACTTTTTTCCGTTATTGTTAATATTTTCATAACACTTTTATATAATATACCTCGAACGGCTTCTACATAAAAAAAATTTCCATTCAATTTACACAATTCAACTCTTTCGACAAGTTCCTATATCCTGCCGACCAGACACCAAACTTAATAGGGTTTTATAGACACTAGCGCCCTCTGCCGGCCAGTCACCGAACTTAACACTGTTTTATAGACACTAGCGCCCTCTGCCGGAGAGACGACAAACTGAACACGGTTTTATAGATACTAGCGCCCTCTGCCGGAGAGACGACAAACTAAACACCTTTTTATAGACACTAGCGCCCTCTGCCGGAGAGACGACAAACTGAACACGGTTTTATAGATACTAGCGCCCTCTGCCGGCCAGTCACCGAACTTAACACGGTTTAATAGACACTAGCGCCCTCTGCCGGCCAGAAGACAAACTAAACACAGTTTTATAGACACTAGCGCCCTCTGCCGGAGAGACGACAAACTGAACACGGTTTTATAGATACTAGCGCCCTCTGCCGGCCAGTCACCAAACTTAGGTAATTTCGTAATACTTTGTTTTTCATAATTATTACTATTTTCATAAAACTTTTATATAATACACCTCGTACGTTCATACATCGAGCGGCCATCTAATTTCATAATACTTTTTTTCCTTATTGTTAATATTTTCATAACACTTTTATGTCATACACCTCGGACGGCTTTTAAATACAAAACATCTCCACTCAATTTTCACAAATCATCTTTCTCGACAAATTGCTATATCGAGCGGAATTTAATTTCATAATACTTGTTTTTCATTATTATTTCTATTTTCATACAACTTTTATATAATACACCTCGTACGTTCATACATCGAGCGGCGATCTAATTTCATAATACTTTTTTTCCTTATTGTTAATATTTTCATAACACTTTTATGTGATAGATACACCTCGGACGGCTTCTAAATACAAAACATGTAATTTCATAATACTTCTTTTTAATATTCACAATACATCTTTTATATATTTTCACTATACATCTTTATTAATGTTAATGTAGAAGGCGTACCGTTGTACAGCGCACATATATGTGTGGTGTATCGAAGTTGACGTCTCGTTAAATTTTAATAAACTCGTTATAATTTACGTAAAGACGTTGTTTCGGTCATTCCACATCGGTGGATTATATAGTTTTCTGAAAGGGTCCCCGTTCTCCTCCAATATATTAACGTATATTGCTAGCGGTTCCCTTTTTAGATATTATATCAATTTATCCACAAATTAAATATCTATTGCGAGATCGCGAATTTAGCTAGCGTTCTATCGTGAGCGATTCATATGCGATCGTCTATGAAAAATATATATTATATTACACTTTTATATATATAATACACAATATTTGCGATAACTCTCATTATTCCGTGCGAGAATAAAAATTTCGTTCATTATTACCTAATGTATAAACCATGTCGCTTACAATCTAGCGAAGGGTAGAGATAATGTCGAAATTGTAGCCCGGTCGACGTAATCATCTAATTTTTCTCATTTCGATTAAATTTAGATAGATTTATAGTCGATTCGGTGAAATTTTATAAAATAAGAAAAAATATAAATAAAGCGTGGCGCTGAAAATTATATATTTTCAATAATAAGCGCAGCAAACACGCAAAAGAAAAAGTAAATAACAATGTGTTTATACACGAATATAGATGATTATTATATTATGTATAAATATAAAGTATATATGTAATATAAAAAACATCATCATAATTTATCCTCTTTTGGATATTGTTATTAAAACTTTTTCGATAATAGTTTTTTATTATAAAATATATATATATATATATATATAATAATAATAGTAATAATATATATTATATATATTATAAAACACAGTTCCCTGGTTGATCCTGCCAGTAGTCATATGCTTGTCTCAAAGATTAAGCCATGCATGTCTCAGTACAAGCCAAATTAAGGTGAAACCGCGAAAGGCTCATTAAATCAGTTATGGTTCCTTAGATCGTACCCACATTTACTTGGATAACTGTGGTAATTCTAGAGCTAATACATGCAAACAGAGTTCCGACCGGAGACGGAAGGAGCGCTTTTATTAGATCAAAACCAATCGGTGGCGGGCTTGCTCGTCATCGTACAATTTGGTGACTCTGAATAACTTTTCGCTGATCGCACGGTCTCGCACCGGCGACGCATCTTTCAAATGTCTGCCTTATCAACTGTCGATGGTAGGTTCTGCGCCTACCATGGTTGTAACGGGTAACGGGGAATCAGGGTTCGATTCCGGAGAGGGAGCCTGAGAAACGGCTACCACATCCAAGGAAGGCAGCAGGCGCGCAAATTACCCACTCCCGGCACGGGGAGGTAGTGACGAAAAATAACGATACGGGACTCATCCGAGGCCCCGTAATCGGAATGAGTACACTCTAAACCCTTTAACGAGGATCAATTGGAGGGCAAGTCTGGTGCCAGCAGCCGCGGTAATTCCAGCTCCAATAGCGTATATTAAAGTTGTTGCGGTTAAAAAGCTCGTAGTCGAATCTGTGTCCCACGCCGCTGGTTCATCGTACGCGGTGTTAACTGGCGTGTCGTGGGACGTCCTGCCGGTGGGCTTAGCTCGCAAGGGCGGCCCAACTCAATCCCGCCGCGGTGCTCTTGACTGAGTGTCGAGGTGGGCCGGCACGTTTACTTTGAACAAATTAGAGTGCTTAAAGCAGGCCAAAATTTTGCCTGAATACTGTGTGCATGGAATAATGGAATAGGACCTCGGTTCTATTTTGTTGGTTTTCGGAACCCCGAGGTAATGATTAATAGGAACGGATGGGGGCATTCGTATTGCGACGTTAGAGGTGAAATTCTTGGATCGTCGCAAGACGGACAGAAGCGAAAGCATTTGCCAAAAACGCTTTCATTGATCAAGAACGAAAGTTAGAGGTTCGAAGGCGATCAGATACCGCCCTAGTTCTAACCATAAACGATGCCAGCTAGCGATCCGCCGACGTTCCTCCGATGACTCGGCGGGCAGCTTCCGGGAAACCAAAGCTTTTGGGTTCCGGGGGAAGTATGGTTGCAAAGCTGAAACTTAAAGGAATTGACGGAAGGGCACCACCAGGAGTGGAGCCTGCGGCTTAATTTGACTCAACACGGGAAACCTCACCAGGCCCGGACACCGGAAGGATTGACAGATTGAGAGCTCTTTCTTGATTCGGTGGGTGGTGGTGCATGGCCGTTCTTAGTTGGTGGAGCGATTTGTCTGGTTAATTCCGATAACGAACGAGACTCTAGCCTGCTAACTAGGCGTATTTCGACATCCCAAAGGCCCGTCGGTATTGAGTTTCGGCTCTTGCCGTTCGCGGTTTTTACTGTCGGCGTACAAATAATTCTTCTTAGAGGGACAGGCGGCTTCTAGCCGCACGAGATTGAGCAATAACAGGTCTGTGATGCCCTTAGATGTTCTGGGCCGCACGCGCGCTACACTGAAGGAATCAGCGTGTCCTCCCTGGCCGAGCGGCCCGGGTAACCCGCTGAACCTCCTTCGTGCTAGGGATTGGGGCTTGCAATTGTTCCCCATGAACGAGGAATTCCCAGTAAGCGCGAGTCATAAGCTCGCGTTGATTACGTCCCTGCCCTTTGTACACACCGCCCGTCGCTACTACCGATTGAATGATTTAGTGAGGTCTTCGGACTGAGCGCGGTGGCGTTTCGGCGTCGCCGATGCTTCGGAAAGATGACCAAACTTGATCATTTAGAGGAAGTAAAAGTCGTAACAAGGTTTCCGTAGGTGAACCTGCGGAAGGATCATTACAGAGTATTTGTTCGTTTTTAAACAAAAAAAAAAAAAAACGAAATCAAGTCTGTATTAATTGTAAAAGAGAATTTTCTTCTACAAAATTATCGAACTCTTCAAAAGAAATTTATATATGTTATAAATTATATATATATATATATATATATATATATAGATGTATATATATTGAAATCTTTTTTTAATTTTTACAAAATTCGAACAAGTTTCGAATAAAATTAAAAAAAAAAAGATAAATATAATTCATACGTCTATAAAAATATATTTACATATATAAATTTTTCCAATAAAAATATAACGAAAAATTTTTATCATAGTTTATAGAAGGCGTCGACGACGATGACGACACAACAATAACAACATATGTATTATTATATATTATAACGATTGACGGAACGATCATTAACAAAATTTCTTGTTAACTAAAAACGTTCTGATAAAGAATCGTTATTATAATAAACGAAAAATATATAGTTTATTGAAACGTCGTCTGTTGTCGTGTGTGTGTGTCTATATTTTTATGGATAAATTTTATTTCGTTTATTATATTATTACCTAAGTTTTTTATCGTTTGAAGGTAATACAAGAAAATATCGACAAGATTATATGTGATGATTATGTTATTGAGACATTTTCATCCGGGTACCTAAACGAAATTTAAGCACATGTCGATTCTATCGATATGTATAAAAATTCGTTTTAGAAATAATATTTTATGTATTATTTCGAAGGTGTTCGAAGATTTACGCCCGACCGTCGAAATTTGTATAAAACTTTCAAGATAAAAAAAAAACTGTAATAATATAAAGAGGAGGAATATATCGTGCGAGATATCTGTCTATGCGCGCCTCGTTTGTAATAAAACATGTGCAGCGGTTAAAATTTATCAGATATATCAAAGTACGATATTATAATTTCTCTAAAAGTTTCGAATAATTACCATTTATTATAATATATATATATATGTATATATATATATATATATATATAAAAAATGTCGTTATATAAATTTTCTATACGCGTATAAGATATTATAATAATATTATTAATTTAATAATTATCAAATATTAAAAATACGACGAATAGAATATGAGAAAACGACATAATAATAAAATGATTACCCTGAACGGTGAATCACTTGGCTCGTGGGTCGATGAAGAACGCAGCTAATTGCGCGTCAACTTGTGAACTGCAGGACACATGAACATCGACATTTCGAACGCACATTGCGGTCCTCGGATACTCGTTCCCGGACCACTCCTGACTGAGGGTCGTATCAATTTAAAAGACTGCTTAGAATTTAAAATTTTTCTATTTATTAAAGAAAAATAATGCCTAAGCGTGTTGGATGTGAAACAATAACGCACACGCGTATTTTTTTTGTATTTGTGCGGCATCCTAAAGTGCGAAAAGCAGCGTAAATTTTTATAGAAAAAGTTACGCAATTTTTGAACACAACCCGCTATACCATAAATTAATCGTGTATTTATATGAAATACATAAAATTTGTTTGGTAGAGAGTTATATTTATATATAATATATATATATATTATACATATATACGACGTATATATAGTCGATAAATAAGTGTGTGTATATATAATATATTTATGATAAAATGATAACGCGGTCGTCGTGTCCGAGAGAAATAATAAAGTTTCGAAGACTGGACGTCTGACCAGTGTTTTATTTATATCATTTATACACACGGTATATCGACAAAATATATGAATTATATATATTAAAAATATTATATATGTATAAAGGCTGGTGGTGTGTTGCTGATGCTGATGCTGATGCTGATGCTGATGCTGCTGCTGCTGCCGACTCTTTAAATAAAAACAAATAATGTTATATTTCATATGAGAGATGATATTATTATTAAACACACGTTTTTTTTTTATGATAGTTTGGCGAATTGTATTTAAATATTATAAGAGATATATTATAATATATCGACCTCAGAGCAGGTGAGATTACCCGCTGAATTTAAGCATATTACTAAGCGGAGGAAAAGAAACTAACTAGGATTCCCTCAGTAGCTGCGAGCGAACAGGGAAAAGCCCAGCACCGAATCCCGTGGTCGATATCGGCCACCGGGAAATGTGGTGTTAGGGAGGATCCGTTTATCACGAGATCGTGCGGCGCGTCCAAGTCCTTCTTGAACGGGGCCACAGCCCATAGAGGGTGCCAGGCCCGTAGCGACCGTTGCCGATTGCGTGAGGATCTCTCCTGAGAGTCGGGTTGCTTGAGAGTGCAGCCCTAAGTGGGTGGTAAACTCCATCTAAGGCTAAATATGACCACGAGACCGATAGCGAACAAGTACCGTGAGGGAAAGTTGAAAAGCACTTTGAAGAGAGAGTTCAAGAGTACGTGAAACCGTTCAGGGGTAAACCTGAGAAACCCGAAAGGTCGAAAGAGGAAATTCATTCGCGTTTCGATAATTGAAGTTGAACGTTTGTATGACGGATATTGTTTGTGTTTCGGCATATTACAATAAATCGCGTTTTACGTTTTTCTAATCGATATCGAACGCGTGCACTTTTCCTCTAGTAGGACGTCGTGATCCGTTGGGTGTCTGTCTAAGACTCGAGGTGGTAGACCACTTGATTTTATTCGAATTCATGGGGACCCTCGATGTTCCGACAGACTCGCTCGACGGTAGAAATATGGCGCGGGGCCGCTAGATTAATTAGCGTTCGGCCCGTAGCAAGAGCGTTTCGTGTTTGACGGTAATCGGACATAATGCCGATTCTGTCCCGGAACGACTGTTGGTTACGGTGTTCTCGAACAGACCTCGTTTTGAAACGCCGATCAACGACGCTATCGATTTGGGTAATTTCAGGACCCGTCTTGAAACACGGACCAAGGAGTCTAGCATGTGCGCGAGTCATTGGGAAATAACTAAACCTAAAGGCGTAATGAAAGTAAAGGTTTACCTCGCGTAGACCAAGGGAGGATAAGCGATTTGCAAATAAAAATTGTAAACGCTTCGCACTCCCGGGGCGTCTCGTTCTCATTACGAGAAGAGGCGCACCAAGAGCGTACACGCTGGGACCCGAAAGATGGTGAACTATGCCTGGTCAGGACGAAGTCAGGGGAAACCCTGATGGAGGTCCGTAGCGATTCTGACGTGCAAATCGATCGTCGGAACTGGGTATAGGGGCGAAAGACTAATCGAACCATCTAGTAGCTGGTTCCCTCCGAAGTTTCCCTCAGGATAGCTGGCGCTCGTAGCGTACGAGTTTCATCCGGTAAAGCGAATGATTAGAGGCATTGGGGTCGAAACGACCTCAACCTATTCTCAAACTTTAAATGGGTGAGATCTCCGGCTTGCTCGAACTTATGAAGCCGCGAGACTCGAATCAGAGTGCCAAGTGGGCCATTTTTG
>NW_026613979.1:22500-35000 GCF_026250575.1 Diorhabda carinulata
CGACAAACTAAACACCTTTTTATAGACACTAGCGCCCTCTGCCGGCCAGTCACCGAACTTAACACGGTTTAATAGACACTAGCGCCCTCTGCCGGCCAGAAGACAAACTAAACACCGTTTTATAGACACTAGCGCTCTCTGCCGGCCAGTCACCGAACTTAGCTAATTTCGTAATACTTTGCTTTTCATAATTATTACTATTTTCATACAACTTTTATATAATACACCTCGTACGTTCATACATCGAGCGACGATCTAATTTCATAATACTTTTTTTCTTTATCGTTAATATTTTCATAACACTTTTATGTCATACACCTCGGACGACTTCTACATACAAAACATCTCCATTCAACTTCACATATCATCTTTCTCGACAAGTTCCTATATCGAGCGGAATTAAATTTCATAATACTTGTTTTTCATTATTATTTCTATTTTCATACAACTTTTATATAATACACCTCGTACGTTCATACATCGAGCGGCCATCTAATTTCATAATACTTTTTTCCGTTATTGTTAATATTTTCATAACACTTTTATATAATATACCTCGAACGGCTTCTACATAAAAAAAATTTCCATTCAATTTACACAATTCAACTTTTTCGACAAGTTGCTATATCCTGCCGACCAGACACCAAACTTAATACGGTTTTATAGACACTAGCGCCCTCTGCCGGCCAGTCACCGAACTTAACACGGTTTAATAGACACTAGCGCCCTCTGCCGGCCAGTCACCGAACTTAACACGGTTTAATAGACACTAGCGCCCTCTGCCGGCCAGAAGACAAACCAAACACAGTTTTATAGACACTAGCGCCCTCTGCCGGCCAGACGACAAACTGAACACGGTTTTATAGACACTAGCGCCCTCTGCCGGAGAGACGACAAACTAAACACATTTTTATAGAGACTAGCGCCCTCTGCCGGCCAGAAGACAAACCAAACACAGTTTTATAGACACTAGCGCCCTCTGCCGGCCAGACGACAAACTGAACACGGTTTTATAGACACTAGCGCCCTCTGCCGGCCAGTCACCAAACTTAGGTAGTTTCGTAATACTTTGTTTTTCATAATTATTACTATTTTCATAAAACTTTTATATAATACACCTCGTACGTTCATACATCGAGCGGCCATCTAATTTCATAATACTTTTTTCCGTTATTGTTACTATTTTCATAACACTTTTATATAATATACCTCGAACGGCTTCTACATAAAAAAAATTTCCATTCATTTTACACAATTCAACTTTTTCGACAAGTTCCTATATCCTGCCGACCAGACACCAAATTTAACACGGTTTTATAGACACTAGCGCTCTCTGCCGGCCAGTCACCGAACTTAACACTGTTTTATAGACACTAGCGCCCTCTGCCGGCCAGTGACCGAACTTAACACGGTTTAATAGACACTAGCGCCCTCTGCCGGCCAGACGACAAACTGAACACGGTTTTATAGACACTAGCGCCCTCTGCCGGCCAGACGACAAACTAAACACCTTTTTATAGACACTAGCGCCCTCTGCCGGAGAGACGACAAACTAAACACCTTTTTATAGACACTAGCGCCCTCTGCCGGCCAGTCACCGAACTTAACACGGTTTAATAGACACTAGCGCCCTCTGCCGGCCAGAAGACAAACTAAACACCGTTTTATAGACACTAGCGCCCTCTGCCGGCCAGTCACCGAACTTAGCTAATTTCGTAATACTTTGCTTTTCATAATTATTACTATTTTCATACAACTTTTATATAATACACCTCGTACGTTCATACATCGAGCGGCGATCTAATTTCATAATACTTTTTTTCCTTATGGTTAATATTTTCATAACACTTTTATGTCATACACCTCGGACGACTTCTACATACAAAACATCTCCATTCAACTTCACAAATCATCTTTCTCGACAAGTTCCTATATCGAGCGAAATTTAATTTCATAATACTTGTTTTTCATTATTATTTCTATTTTCATACAACTTTTATATAATACACCTCGTACGTTCATACATCGAGCGGCGATCTAATTTCATAATACTTTTTTTCTTTATCGTTAATATTTTCATAACACTTTTATGTCATACACCTCGGACGACTTCTACATACAAAACATCTCCATTCAACTTCACAAATCATTTTTCTCGACAAGTTCTTATATCGAGCGGAATTAAATTTCATAATACTTGTTTTTCATTATTATTTCTATTTTCATACAACTTTTATATTATACACCTCGTACGTTCATACATCGAGCGGCCATCTAATTTCATAATACTTTTTTCCGTTATTGTTAATATTTTCATAACACTTTTATATAATATACCTCGAACGGCTTCTACATAAAAAAAATTTCCATTCAATTTACACAATTCAACTCTTTCGACAAGTTCCTATATCCTGCCGACCAGACACCAAACTTAATAGGGTTTTATAGACACTAGCGCCCTCTGCCGGCCAGTCACCGAACTTAACACTGTTTTATAGACACTAGCGCCCTCTGCCGGAGAGACGACAAACTGAACACGGTTTTATAGATACTAGCGCCCTCTGCCGGAGAGACGACAAACTAAACACCTTTTTATAGACACTAGCGCCCTCTGCCGGAGAGACGACAAACTGAACACGGTTTTATAGATACTAGCGCCCTCTGCCGGCCAGTTACCGAACTTAACACGGTTTAATAGACACTAGCGCCCTCTGCCGGCCAGAAGACAAACCAAACACAGTTTTATAGACACTAGCGCCCTCTGCCGGAGAGACGACAAACTAAACACTTTTTTATAGACACTAGCGCCCTCTGCCGGCCAGTCACCGAACTTAACACGGTTTAATAGACACTAGCGCCCTCTGCCGGCCAGAAGACAAACTAAACACAGTTTTATAGACACTAGCGCCCTCTGCCGGCCAGACGACAAACTGAACACGGTTTTATAGACACTAGCGCCCTCTGCCGGAGAGACGACAAACTAAACACATTTTTATAGACACTAGCGCCCTCTGCCGGCCAGTCACCGAACTTAACACGGTTTAATAGACACTAGCGCCCTCTGCCGGCCAGACGACAAACTGAACACGGTTTTATAGACACTAGCGCCCTCTGCCGGAGAGACGACAAACTAAACACATTTTTATAGACACTAGCGCCCTCTGCCGGCCAGTCACCGAACTTAACACGGTTTAATAGACACTAGCGCCCTCTGCCGGCCAGACGACAAACTGAACACGGTTTTATAGACACTAGCGCCCTCTGTTGGAGAGACGACAAACTAAACACATTTTTATAGACACTAGCGCCCTCTGCCGGCCAGAAGACAAACTAAACACCGTTTTATAGACACTAGCGCCCTCTGCCGGCCAGTCACCAAACTTAGGTAATTTCCCAATACTTTGCTTTTCATAATTATTACTATTTTCATACAACTTTTATATAATACACCTCGTACGTTCATACATCGAGCGGCCATCTAATTTCATAATACTTTTTTCCGTTATTGTTAATATTTTCATAACACTTTTATATAATATACCTCGAACGGCTTCTACATAAAAAAAATTTCCATTCAATTTACACAATTCAACTTTTTCGACAAGTTCCTATATCCTGCCGACCAGACACCAAACTTAATACGGTTTTATAGACACTAGCGCCCTCTGCCGGCCAGACGACAAACTGAACACATTTTTATAGACACTAGCGCCCTCTGCCGGTCAGTCACCAAACTTAGGTAATTTCGTAATACTTTGTTTTTCATAATTATTACTATTTTCATAAAACTTTTATATAATACACCTCGTACGTTCATACATCGAGCGGCGATCTAATTTCATAATACTTTTTTTCTTTATCGTTAATATTTTCATAACACTTTTATGTCATACACCTCGGACGACTTCTACATACAAAACATCTCCATTCAACTTCACAAATCATCTTTCTCGACAAGTTCCTATATCGAGCGGAATTAAATTTCATAATACTTGTTTTTCATTATTATTTCTATTTTCATACAACTTTTATATAATACACCTCGTACGTTCATACATCGAGCGGCGATCTAAATTCATAATACTTTTTTTCCTTATTGTTAATATTTTCATAACACTTTTATGTCATACACCTCGAACGGCTTCTACATAAAAAAAATTTCCATTCAATTTACACAATTCAACTTTTTCGACAAGTTCCTATATCCTGCCGACCAGACACCAAACTTAATACGGTTTTATAGACACTAGCGCCCTCTGCCGGCCAGTCACCGAACTTAACACTGTTTTATAGACACTAGCGCCCTCTGCCGGAGAGACGACAAACTAAACACCTTTTTATAGACACTAGCGCCCTCTGCCGGCCAGTCACCGAACTTAACACGGTTTAATAGACACTAGCGCCCTCTGCCGGCCAGAAGACAAACTAAACACCGTTTTATAGACACTAGCGCTCTCTGCCGGCCAGTCACCGAACTTAGCTAATTTCGTAATACTTTGCTTTTCATAATTATTACTATTTTCATACAACTTTTATATAATACACCTCGTACGTTCATACATCGAGCGACGATCTAATTTCATAATACTTTTTTTCTTTATCGTTAATATTTTCATAACACTTTTATGTCATACACCTCGGACGACTTCTACATACAAAACATCTCCATTCAACTTCACATATCATCTTTCTCGACAAGTTCCTATATCGAGCGGAATTAAATTTCATAATACTTGTTTTTCATTATTATTTCTATTTTCATACAACTTTTATATAATACACCTCGTACGTTCGTACATCGAGCGGCCATCTAATTTCATAATACTTTTTTCCGTTATTGTTAATATTTTCATAACACTTTTATATAATATACCTCGAACGGCTTCTACATAAAAAAAATTTCCATTCAATTTACACAATTCAACTTTTTCGACAAGTTGCTATATCCTGCCGACCAGACACCAAACTTAATACGGTTTTATAGACACTAGCGCCCTCTGCCGGCCAGTCACCGAACTTAACACGGTTTAATAGACACTAGCGCCCTCTGCCGGCCAGAAGACAAACTAAACACAGTTTTATAGACACTAGCGCCCTCTGCCGGCCAGACGACAAACTGAACACATTTTTATAGACACTAGCGCCCTCTGCCGGTCAGTCACCAAACTTAGGTAATTTCGTAATACTTTGTTTTTCATAATTATTACTATTTTCATAAAACTTTTATATAATACACCTCGTACGTTCATACATCGAGCGGCGATCTAATTTCATAATACTTTTTTTCTTTATCGTTAATATTTTCATAACACTTTTATGTCATACACCTCGGACGACTTCTACATACAAAACATCTCCATTCAACTTCACAAATCATCTTTCTCGACAAGTTCCTATATCGAGCGGAATTAAATTTCATAATACTTGTTTTTCATTATTATTTCTATTTTCATACAACTTTTATATAATACACCTCGTACGTTCATACATCGAGCGGCGATCTAAATTCATAATACTTTTTTTCCTTATTGTTAATATTTTCATAACACTTTTATGTCATACACCTCGAACGGCTTCTACATAAAAAAAATTTCCATTCAATTTACACAATTCAACTTTTTCGACAAGTTCCTATATCCTGCCGACCAGACACCAAACTTAATACGGTTTTATAGACACTAGCGCCCTCTGCCGGCCAGTCACCGAACTTAACACTGTTTTATAGACACTAGCGCCCTCTGCCGGAGAGACGACAAACTAAACACCTTTTTATAGACACTAGCGCCCTCTGCCGGCCAGTCACCAAACTTAGGTAATTTCGTAATACTTTGTTTTTCATAATTATTACTATTTTCATAAAACTTTTATATAATACACCTCGTACGTTCATACATCGAACGGCGATCTAATTTCATAATACTTTTTTTCTTTATCGTTAATATTTTCATAACACTTTTATGTCATACACCTCGGACGACTTCTACATACAAAACATCTCCATTCAACTTCACAAATCATCTTTCTCGACAAGTTCCTATATCGAGCGGAATTAAATTTCATAATACTTGTTTTTCATTATTATTTCTATTTTCATACAACTTTTATATAATACACCTCGTACGTTCATACATCGAGCGGCCATCTAATTTCATAATACTTTTTTTCCTTATTGTTAATATTTTCATAACACTTTTATGTGATAGATACACCTCGGACGGCTTTTAAATACAAAACATCTCCACTCAATTTTCACAAATCATCTTTTTCGACAAATTGCTATATCGAGCGGAATTTAATTTCATAATACTTGTTTTTCATTATTATTTCTATTTTCATACAACTTTTATATAATACACCTCGTACGTTCATACATCGAGCGGCGATCTAAATTCATAATACTTTTTTTCCTTATTGTTAATATTTTCATAACACTTTTATGTCATACACCTCGGACGACTTCTACATACAAAACATCTCCATTCAACTTCACAAATCATCTTTCTCGACAAGTTCCTATATCGAGCGGAATTAAATTTCATAATACTTGTTTTTCATTATTATTTCTATTTTCATACAACTTTTATATAATACACCTCGTACGTTCATACATCGAGCGGCGATCTAATTTCATAATACTTTTTTTCCTTATGGTTAATATTTTCATAACACTTTTATGTCATACACCTCGGACGACTTCTACATACAAAACATCTCCATTCAACTTCACAAATCATCTTTCTCGACAAGTTCCTATATCGAGCGGAATTAAATTTCATAATACTTGTTTTTCATTATTATTTCTATTTTCATACAACTTTTATATAATACACCTCGTACGTTCATACATCGAGCGGCGATCTAATTTCATAATACTTTTTTTCCTTATTGTTAATATTTTCATAACACTTTTATGTCATACACCTCGGACGGCTTTTAAATACAAAACATCTCCACTCAATTTTCACAAATCATCTTTCTCGACAAATTGCTATATCGAGCGGAATTTAATTTCATAATACTTGTTTTTCATTATTATTTCTATTTTCATACAACTTTTATATAATACACCTCGTACGTTCATACATCGAGCGGCGATCTAAATTCATAATACTTTTTTTCCTTATTGTTAATATTTTCATAACACTTTTATGTCATACACCTCGGACGGCTTTTAAATACAAAACATCTCCACTCAATTTTCACAAATCATCTTTCTCGACAAATTGCTATATCGAGCGGAATTTAATTTCATAATACTTGTTTTTTATTATTATTTCTATTTTCATACAACTTTTATATAATACACCTCGTACGTTCATACATCGAGCGGCCATCTAATTTCATAATACTTTTTTTCCTTATTGTTAATATTTTCATAACACTTTTATGTGATAGATACACCTCGGACGGCTTTTAAATACAAAACATCTCCACTCAATTTTCACAAATCATCTTTTTCGACAAATTGCTATATCGAGCGGAATTTAATTTCATAATACTTGTTTTTTATTATTATTTCTATTTTCATACAACTTTTATATAATACACCTCGTACGTTCATACATCGAGCGGCCATCTAATTTCATAATACTTTTTTTCCTTATTGTTAATATTTTCATAACACTTTTATGTGATAGATACACCTCGGACGGCTTTTAAATACAAAACATCTCCACTCAATTTTCACAAATCATCTTTTTCGACAAATTGCTATATCGAGCGGAATTTAATTTCATAATACTTGTTTTTCATTATTATTTCTATTTTCATACAACTTTTATATAATACACCTCGTACGTTCATACATCGAGCGGCGATCTAAATTCATAATACTTTTTTTCCTTATGGTTAATATTTTCATAACATTTTTATGTCATACACCTCGGACGACTTCTACATACAAAACATCTCCATTCAACTTCACAAATCATCTTTCTCGACAAGTTCCTATATCGAGCGGAATTTAATTTCATAATACTTGTTTTTCATTATTATTTCTATTTTCATACAACTTTTATATAATACACCTCGTACGTTCATACATCGAGCGGCCATCTAATTTCATAATACTTTTTTTCCTTATTGTTAATATTTTCATAACACTTTTATGTGATAGATACACCTCGGACGGCTTCTAAATACAAAACATGTAATTTCATAATACTTCTTTTTAATATTCACAATACATCTTTTATATATTTTCACTATACATCTTTATTAATGTTAATGTAGAAGGCGTACCGTTGTACAGCGCACATATATGTGTGGTGTATCGAAGTTGACGTCTCGTTAAATTCTAATAAACTCGTTATAATTTACGTAAAGACGTTGTTTCGGTCATTCCACATCGGTGGATTATATAGTTTTCTGAAAGGGTCCCCGTTCTCCTCCAATATATTAACGTATATTGCTAGCGGTTCCCTTTTTAGATATTATATCAATTTATCCACAAATTAAATATCTATTGCGAGATCGCGAATTTAGCTAGCGTTCTATCGTGAGCGATTCATATGCGATCGTCTATGAAAAATATATATTATATTACACTTTTATATATATAATACACAATATTTGCGATAACTCTCATTATTCCGTGCGAGAATAAAAATTTCGTTCATTATTACCTAATGTATAAACCATGTCGCTTACAATCTAGCGAAGGGTAGAGATAATGTCGAAATTGTAGCCCGGTCGACGTAATCATCTAATTTTTCTCATTTCGATTAAATTTAGATAGATTTATAGTCGATTCGGTGAAATTTTATAAAATAAGAAAAAATATAAATAAAGCGTGGCGCTGAAAATTATATATTTTCAATAATAAGCGCAGCAAACACGCAAAAGAAAAAGTAAATAACAATGTGTTTATACACGAATATAGATGATTATTATATTATGTATAAATATAAAGTATATATGTAATATAAAAAACATCATCATAATTTATCCTCTTTTGGATATTGTTATTAAAACTTTTTCGATAATAGTTTTTTATTATAAAATATATATATATATATATAATAATAATAGTAATAATATATATTATATATATTATAAAACACAGTTCCCTGGTTGATCCTGCCAGTAGTCATATGCTTGTCTCAAAGATTAAGCCATGCATGTCTCAGTACAAGCCAAATTAAGGTGAAACCGCGAAAGGCTCATTAAATCAGTTATGGTTCCTTAGATCGTACCCACATTTACTTGGATAACTGTGGTAATTCTAGAGCTAATACATGCAAACAGAGTTCCGACCGGAGACGGAAGGAGCGCTTTTATTAGATCAAAACCAATCGGTGGCGGGCTTGCTCGTCATCGTACAATTTGGTGACTCTGAATAACTTTTCGCTGATCGCACGGTCTCGCACCGGCGACGCATCTTTCAAATGTCTGCCTTATCAACTGTCGATGGTAGGTTCTGCGCCTACCATGGTTGTAACGGGTAACGGGGAATCAGGGTTCGATTCCGGAGAGGGAGCCTGAGAAACGGCTACCACATCCAAGGAAGGCAGCAGGCGCGCAAATTACCCACTCCCGGCACGGGGAGGTAGTGACGAAAAATAACGATACGGGACTCATCCGAGGCCCCGTAATCGGAATGAGTACACTCTAAACCCTTTAACGAGGATCAATTGGAGGGCAAGTCTGGTGCCAGCAGCCGCGGTAATTCCAGCTCCAATAGCGTATATTAAAGTTGTTGCGGTTAAAAAGCTCGTAGTCGAATCTGTGTCCCACGCCGCTGGTTCATCGTACGCGGTGTTAACTGGCGTGTCGTGGGACGTCCTGCCGGTGGGCTTAGCTCGCAAGGGCGGCCCAACTCAATCCCGCCGCGGTGCTCTTGACTGAGTGTCGAGGTGGGCCGGCACGTTTACTTTGAACAAATTAGAGTGCTTAAAGCAGGCCAAAATTTTGCCTGAATACTGTGTGCATGGAATAATGGAATAGGACCTCGGTTCTATTTTGTTGGTTTTCGGAACCCCGAGGTAATGATTAATAGGAACGGATGGGGGCATTCGTATTGCGACGTTAGAGGTGAAATTCTTGGATCGTCGCAAGACGGACAGAAGCGAAAGCATTTGCCAAAAACGCTTTCATTGATCAAGAACGAAAGTTAGAGGTTCGAAGGCGATCAGATACCGCCCTAGTTCTAACCATAAACGATGCCAGCTAGCGATCCGCCGACGTTCCTCCGATGACTCGGCGGGCAGCTTCCGGGAAACCAAAGCTTTTGGGTTCCGGGGGAAGTATGGTTGCAAAGCTGAAACTTAAAGGAATTGACGGAAGGGCACCACCAGGAGTGGAGCCTGCGGCTTAATTTGACTCAACACGGGAAACCTCACCAGGCCCGGACACCGGAAGGATTGACAGATTGAGAGCTCTTTCTTGATTCGGTGGGTGGTGGTGCATGGCCGTTCTTAGTTGGTGGAGCGATTTGTCTGGTTAATTCCGATAACGAACGAGACTCTAGCCTGCTAACTAGGCGTATTTCGACATCCCAAAGGCCCGTCGGTATTGAGTTTCGGCTCTTGCCGTTCGCGGTTTTTACTGTCGGCGTACAAATAATTCTTCTTAGAGGGACAGGCGGCTTCTAGCCGCACGAGATTGAGCAATAACAGGTCTGTGATGCCCTTAGATGTTCTGGGCCGCACGCGCGCTACACTGAAGGAATCAGCGTGTCCTCCCTGGCCGAGCGGCCCGGGTAACCCGCTGAACCTCCTTCGTGCTAGGGATTGGGGCTTGCAATTGTTCCCCATGAACGAGGAATTCCCAGTAAGCGCGAGTCATAAGCTCGCGTTGATTACGTCCCTGCCCTTTGTACACACCGCCCGTCGCTACTACCGATTGAATGATTTAGTGAGGTCTTCGGACTGAGCGCGGTGGCGTTTCGGCGTCGCCGATGCTTCGGAAAGATGACCAAACTTGATCATTTAGAGGAAGTAAAAGTCGTAACAAGGTTTCCGTAGGTGAACCTGCGGAAGGATCATTACAGAGTATTTGTTCGTTTTTAAACAAAAAAAAAAAAAAACGAAATCAAGTCTGTATTAATTGTAAAAGAGAATTTTCTTCTACAAAATTATCGAACTCTTCAAAAGAAATTTATATATGTTATAAATTATATATATATATATATATATATATTATAGATGTATATATATTGAAATCTTTTTTTAATTTTTACAAAATTCGAACAAGTTTCGAATAAAATTAAAAAAAAAAAGATAAATATAATTCATACGTCTATAAAAATATATTTACATATATAAATTTTTCCAATAAAAATATAACGAAAAATTTTTATCATAGTTTATAGAAGGCGTCGACGACGATGACGACACAACAATAACAACATATGTATTATTATATATTATAACGATTGACGGAACGATCATTAACAAAATTTCTTGTTAACTAAAAACGTTCTGATAAAGAATCGTTATTATAATAAACGAAAAATATATAGTTTATTGAAACGTCGTCTGTTGTCGTGTGTGTGTGTCTATATTTTTATGGATAAATTTTATTTCGTTTATTATATTATTACCTAAGTTTTTTATCGTTTGAAGGTAATACAAGAAAATATCGACAAGATTATATGTGATGATTATGTTATTGAGACATTTTCATCCGGGTACCTAAACGAAATTTAAGCACATGTCGATTCTATCGATATGTATAAAAATTCGTTTTAGAAATAATATTTTATGTATTATTTCGAAGGTGTTCGAAGATTTACGCCCGACCGTCGAAATTTGTATAAAACTTTCAAGATAAAAAAAAAACTGTAATAATATAAAGAGGAGGAATATATCGTGCGAGATATCTGTCTATGCGCGCCTCGTTTGTAATAAAACATGTGCAGCGGTTAAAATTTATCAGATATATCAAAGTACGATATTATAATTTCTCTAAAAGTTTCGAATAATTACCATTTATTATAATATATATATATATGTATATATATATATATATATATATAAAAAATGTCGTTATATAAATTTTCTATACGCGTATAAGATATTATAATAATATTATTAATTTAATAATTATCAAATATTAAAAATACGACGAATAGAATATGAGAAAACGACATAATAATAAAATGATTACCCTGAACGGTGAATCACTTGGCTCGTGGGTCGATGAAGAACGCAGCTAATTGCGCGTCAACTTGTGAACTGCAGGACACATGAACATCGACATTTCGAACGCACATTGCGGTCCTCGGATACTCGTTCCCGGACCACTCCTGACTGAGGGTCGTATCAATTTAAAAGACTGCTTAGAATTTAAAATTTTTCTATTTATTAAAGAAAAATAATGCCTAAGCGTGTTGGATGTGAAACAATAACGCACACTAATTAAGAAAAAACACATGCACATACAAACTTGTGCGTATTTTTTTTGTATTTGTGCGGCATCCTAAAGTGCGAAAAGCAGCGTAAATTTTTATAGAAAAAGTTACGCAATTTTTGAACACAACCCGCTATACCATAAATTAA
>NW_026613980.1:0-39823 GCF_026250575.1 Diorhabda carinulata
GACGATATCTGACAAAGTTAGACGCAAACTCACTCAAATATATGAGAAATGTTGAAATTCGACTTTAAATTAGGAAGATAGACCTAGAAAATTTTCACTCAACACAAAGTGACAATCGACCTCAATGGGCTTCAATGGATGTTAATCGACGATATCTGACAAAGTTAGACGCAAACTCACTCAAATATATGAGAAATGTTGAAATTCGACTTTAAATTAGGAAGATAGACTTAGAAAATTTTCACTCAACACAAAGTGACAATCGACCTCAATGGGCTTCAATGGATGTTAATCGACGATATCTGACAAAGTTAGATGCAAACTCACTCAAATATATGAGAAATGTTGAAATTCGACTTTAAATTAGGAAGATAGACTTAGAAAATTTTCACTCAACACAAAGTGACAATCGAACTCAATGGGCTTCAATCAATGTTAATCGACGATATCTGACAAAGTTAGATGCAAACTCACTCAAATATATTAGAAATGTTGAAATTCGACTTTAAATTAGGAAGATAGACTTAGAAAATTTTCACTCAACACAAAGTGACAATCGACCTCAATGGGCTTCAATCAATGTTAATCGACGATATCTGACAAAGTTAGATGCAAACTCACTCAAATATATTAGAAATGTTGAAATTCGACTTCAAATTAGGAAGATAGACTTAGAAAATTTTCACTCAACACAAAGTGACAATCGACCTCAATGGGCTTCAATGGATGTTAATCGACGATATCTGACAAAGTTAGACGCAAACTCACTCAAATATATGAGAAATGTTGAAATTCGACTTTAAATTAGGAAGATAGACTTAGAAAATTTTCACTCAACACAAAGTGACAATCGACCTCAATGGGCTTCAATGGATGTTAATCGACGATATCTGACAAAGTTAGATGCAAACTCACTCAAATATATGAGAAATGTTGAAATTCGACTTTAAATTAGGAAGATAGACTTAGAAAATTTTCACTCAACACAAAGTGACAATCGACCTCAATGGGCTTCAATCAATGTTAATCGACGATATCTGACAAAGTTAGATGCAAACTCACTCAAATATATTAGAAATGTTGAAATTCGACTTCAAATTAGGAAGATAGACTTAGAAAATTTTCACTCAACACAAAGTGACAATCGACCTCAATGGGCTTCAATGGATGTTAATCGACGATATCTGACAAAGTTAGACGCAAACTCACTCAAATATATGAGAAATGTTGAAATTCGACTTCAAATTAGGAAGATAGACTTAGAAAATTTTCACTCAACACAAAGTGACAATCGACCTCAATGGGCTTCAATGGATGTTAATCGACGATATCTGACAAAGTTAGACGCAAACTCACTCAAATATATGAGAAATGTTGAAATTCGACTTTAAATTAGGAAGATAGACTTAGAAAATTTTCACTCAACACAAAGTGACAATCGACCTCAATGGGCTTCAATGGATGTTAATCGACGATATCTGACAAAGTTAGACGCAAACTCACTCAAATATATGAGAAATGTTGAAATTCGACTTTAAATTAGGAAGATAGACTTAGAAAATTTTCACTCAACACAAAGTGACAATCGACCTCAATGGGCTTCAATGGATGTTAATCGACGATATCTGACAAAGTTAGATGCAAACTCACTCAAATATATGAGAAATGTTGAAATTCGACTTTAAATTAGGAAGATAGACTTAGAAAATTTTCACTCAACACAAAGTGACAATCGACCTCAATGGGCTTCAATCAATGTTAATCGACGATATCTGACAAAGTTAGATGCAAACTCACTCAAATATATTAGAAATGTTGAAATTCGACTTCAAATTAGGAAGATAGACTTAGAAAATTTTCACTCAACACAAAGTGACAATCGACCTCAATGGGCTTCAATGGATGTTAATCGACGATATCTGACAAAGTTAGACGCAAACTCACTCAAATATATGAGAAATGTTGAAATTCGACTTTAAATTAGGAAGATAGACTTAGAAAATTTTCACTCAACACAAAGTGACAATCGACCTCAATGGGCTTCAATGGATGTTAATCGACGATATCTGACAAAGTTAGACGCAAACTCACTCAAATATATGAGAAATGTTGAAATTCGACTTTAAATTAGGAAGATAGACTTAGAAAATTTTCACTCAACACAAAGTGACAATCGACCTCAATGGGCTTCAATGGATGTTAATCGACGATATCTGACAAAGTTAGACGCAAACTCACTCAAATATATGAGAAATGTTGAAATTCGACTTTAAATTAGGAAGATAGACCTAGAAAATTTTCACTCAACACAAAGTGACAATCGACCTCAATGGGCTTCAATCAATGTTAATCGACGATATCTGACAAAGTTAGACGCAAACTCACTCAAATATATGAGAAATGTTGAAATTCGACTTTAAATTAGGAAGATAGACTTAGAAAATTTTCACTCAACACAAAGTGACAATCGACCTCAATCGGCTTCAATGGATGTTAATCGACGATATCTGACAAAGTTAGACGCAAACTCACTCAAATATATGAGAAATGTTGAAATTCGACTTTAAATTAGGAAGATAGACTTAGAAAATTTTCACTCAACACAAAGTGACAATCGACCTCAATGGGCTTCAATCAATGTTAATCGACGATATCTGACAAAGTAAGATGCAAACTCACTCAAATATATGAGAAATGTTGAAATTCGACTTCAAATTAGGAAGATAGATTTAGAAAATTTTCACTCAACACAAAGTGACAATCGACCTCAATGGGCTTCAATCAATGTTAATCGACGATATCTGACAAAGTTAGATGCAAACTCACTCAAATATATTAGAAATGTTGAAATTCGACTTCAAATTAGGAAGATAGACTTAGAAAATTTTCACTCAACACAAAGTGACAATCGACCTCAATGGGCTTCAATCAATGTTAATCGACGATATCTGACAAAGTTAGACGCAAACTCACTCAAATATATGAGAAATGTTGAAATTCGACTTTAAATTAGGAAGATAGACTTAGAAAATTTTCACTCAACACAAAGTGACAATCGACCTCAATGGGCTTCAATGGATGTTAATCGACGATATCTGACAAAGTTAGACGCAAACTCACTCAAATATATTAGAAATGTTGAAATTCGACTTTAAATTAGGAAGATAGACTTAGAAAATTTTCACTCAACACAAAGTGACAATCGACCTCAATGGGCTTCAATGGATGTTAATCGACGATATCTGACAAAGTTAGACGCAAACTCACTCAAATATATGAGAAATGTTGAAATTCGACTTTAAATTAGGAAGATAGACTTAGAAAATTTTCACTCATTACAAAGTGACAATCGACCTCAATGGGCTTCAATGGATGTTAATCGACGATATCTGACAAAGTTAGATGCAAACTCACTCAAATATATTAGAAATGTTGAAATTCGACTTCAAATTAGGAAGATAGACTTAGAAAATTTTCACTCAACACAAAGTGACAATCGACCTCAATGGGCTTCAATGGATGTTAATCGACGATATCTGACAAAGTTAGACGCAAACTCACTCAAATATATGAGAAATGTTGAAATTCGACTTTAAATTAGGAAGATAGACTTAGAAAATTTTCACTCAACACAAAGTGACAATCGACCTCAATGGGCTTCAATCAATGTTAATCGACGATATCTGACAAAGTTAGACGCAAACTCACTCAAATATATGAGAAATGTTGAAATTCGACTTTAAATTAGGAAGATAGACTTAGAAAATTTTCACTCAACACAAAGTGACAATCGACCTCAATGGGCTTCAATGGATGTTAATCGACGATATCTGACAAAGTTAGATGCAAACTCACTCAAATATATTAGAAATGTTGAAATTCGACTTCAAATTAGGAAGATAGACTTAGAAAATTTTCACTCAACACAAAGTGACAATCGACCTCAATGGGCTTCAATGGATGTTAATCGACGATATCTGACAAAGTTAGACGCAAACTCACTCAAATATATGAGAAATGTTGAAATTCGACTTTAAATTAGGAAGATAGACCTAGAAAATTTTCACTCAACACAAAGTGACAATCGACCTCAATGGGCTTCAATGGATGTTAATCGACGATATCTGACAAAGTTAGACGCAAACTCACTCAAATATATGAGAAATGTTGAAATTCGACTTTAAATTAGGAAGATAGACTTAGAAAATTTTCACTCAACACAAAGTGACAATCGACCTCAATGGGCTTCAATGGATGTTAATCGACGATATCTGACAAAGTTAGATGCAAACTCACTCAAATATATGAGAAATGTTGAAATTCGACTTTAAATTAGGAAGATAGACTTAGAAAATTTTCACTCAACACAAAGTGACAATCGAACTCAATGGGCTTCAATCAATGTTAATCGACGATATCTGACAAAGTTAGATGCAAACTCACTCAAATATATTAGAAATGTTGAAATTCGACTTTAAATTAGGAAGATAGACTTAGAAAATTTTCACTCAACACAAAGTGACAATCGACCTCAATGGGCTTCAATCAATGTTAATCGACGATATCTGACAAAGTTAGATGCAAACTCACTCAAATATATTAGAAATGTTGAAATTCGACTTCAAATTAGGAAGATAGACTTAGAAAATTTTCACTCAACACAAAGTGACAATCGACCTCAATGGGCTTCAATGGATGTTAATCGACGATATCTGACAAAGTTAGACGCAAACTCACTCAAATATATGAGAAATGTTGAAATTCGACTTTAAATTAGGAAGATAGACTTAGAAAATTTTCACTCAACACAAAGTGACAATCGACCTCAATGGGCTTCAATGGATGTTAATCGACGATATCTGACAAAGTTAGATGCAAACTCACTCAAATATATGAGAAATGTTGAAATTCGACTTTAAATTAGGAAGATAGACTTAGAAAATTTTCACTCAACACAAAGTGACAATCGACCTCAATGGGCTTCAATCAATGTTAATCGACGATATCTGACAAAGTTAGATGCAAACTCACTCAAATATATTAGAAATGTTGAAATTCGACTTCAAATTAGGAAGATAGACTTAGAAAATTTTCACTCAACACAAAGTGACAATCGACCTCAATGGGCTTCAATGGATGTTAATCGACGATATCTGACAAAGTTAGACGCAAACTCACTCAAATATATGAGAAATGTTGAAATTCGACTTCAAATTAGGAAGATAGACTTAGAAAATTTTCACTCAACACAAAGTGACAATCGACCTCAATGGGCTTCAATGGATGTTAATCGACGATATCTGACAAAGTTAGACGCAAACTCACTCAAATATATGAGAAATGTTGAAATTCGACTTTAAATTAGGAAGATAGACTTAGAAAATTTTCACTCAACACAAAGTGACAATCGACCTCAATGGGCTTCAATGGATGTTAATCGACGATATCTGACAAAGTTAGACGCAAACTCACTCAAATATATGAGAAATGTTGAAATTCGACTTTAAATTAGGAAGATAGACTTAGAAAATTTTCACTCAACACAAAGTGACAATCGACCTCAATGGGCTTCAATGGATGTTAATCGACGATATCTGACAAAGTTAGATGCAAACTCACTCAAATATATGAGAAATGTTGAAATTCGACTTTAAATTAGGAAGATAGACTTAGAAAATTTTCACTCAACACAAAGTGACAATCGACCTCAATGGGCTTCAATCAATGTTAATCGACGATATCTGACAAAGTTAGATGCAAACTCACTCAAATATATTAGAAATGTTGAAATTCGACTTCAAATTAGGAAGATAGACTTAGAAAATTTTCACTCAACACAAAGTGACAATCGACCTCAATGGGCTTCAATGGATGTTAATCGACGATATCTGACAAAGTTAGACGCAAACTCACTCAAATATATGAGAAATGTTGAAATTCGACTTTAAATTAGGAAGATAGACTTAGAAAATTTTCACTCAACACAAAGTGACAATCGACCTCAATGGGCTTCAATGGATGTTAATCGACGATATCTGACAAAGTTAGACGCAAACTCACTCAAATATATGAGAAATGTTGAAATTCGACTTTAAATTAGGAAGATAGACTTAGAAAATTTTCACTCAACACAAAGTGACAATCGACCTCAATGGGCTTCAATGGATGTTAATCGACGATATCTGACAAAGTTAGACGCAAACTCACTCAAATATATGAGAAATGTTGAAATTCGACTTTAAATTAGGAAGATAGACTTAGAAAATTTTCACTCAACACAAAGTGACAATCGACCTCAATGGGCTTCAATGGATGTTAATCGACGATATCTGACAAAGTTAGATGCAAACTCACTCAAATATATGAGAAATGTTGAAATTCGACTTCAAATTAGGAAGATAGACTTAGAAAATTTTCACTCATTACAAAGTGACAATCGACCTCAATGGGCTTCAATGGATGTTAATCGACGATATCTGACAAAGTTAGATGCAAACTCACTCAAATATATGAGAAATGTTGAAATTCGACTTTAAATTAGGAAGATAGACTTAGAAAATTTTCACTCAACACAAAGTGACAATCGACCTCAATGGGCTTCAATGGATGTTAATCGACGATATCTGACAAAGTTAGATGCAAACTCACTCAAATATATGAGAAATGTTGAAATTCGACTTTAAATTAGGAAGATAGACTTAGAAAATTTTCACTCAACACAAAGTGACAATCGACCTCAATGGGCTTCAATCAATGTTAATCGACGATATCTGACAAAGTTAGATGCAAACTCACTCAAATATATTAGAAATGTTGAAATTCGACTTCAAATTAGGAAGATAGACTTAGAAAATTTTCACTCAACACAAAGTGACAATCGACCTCAATGGGCTTCAATGGATGTTAATCGACGATATCTGACAAAGTTAGACGCAAACTCACTCAAATATATGAGAAATGTTGAAATTCGACTTTAAATTAGGAAGATAGACCTAGAAAATTTTCACTCAACACAAAGTGACAATCGACCTCAATGGGCTTCAATCAATGTTAATCGACGATATCTGACAAAGTTAGACGCAAACTCACTCAAATATATGAGAAATGTTGAAATTCGACTTTAAATTAGGAAGATAGACTTAGAAAATTTTCACTCAACACAAAGTGACAATCGACCTCAATGGGCTTCAATGGATGTTAATCGACGATATCTGACAAAGTTAGATGCAAACTCACTCAAATATATTAGAAATGTTGAAATTCGACTTTAAATTAGGAAGATAGACTTAGAAAATTTTCACTCAACACAAAGTGACAATCGACCTCAATGGGCTTCAATCAATGTTAATCGACGATATCTGACAAAGTTAGATGCAAACTCACTCAAATATATTAGAAATGTTGAAATTCGACTTCAAATTAGGAAGATAGACTTAGAAAATTTTCACTCAACACAAAGTGACAATCGACCTCAATGGGCTTCAATGGATGTTAATCGACGATATCTGACAAAGTTAGACGCAAACTCACTCAAATATATGAGAAATGTTGAAATTCGACTTTAAATTAGGAAGATAGACCTAGAAAATTTTCACTCAACACAAAGTGACAATCGACCTCAATGGGCTTCAATCAATGTTAATCGACGATATCTGACAAAGTTAGACGCAAACTCACTCAAATATATGAGAAATGTTGAAATTCGACTTTAAATTAGGAAGATAGACTTAGAAAATTTTCACTCAACACAAAGTGACAATCGACCTCAATCGGCTTCAATGGATGTTAATCGACGATATCTGACAAAGTTAGACGCAAACTCACTCAAATATATGAGAAATGTTGAAATTCGACTTTAAATTAGGAAGATAGACTTAGAAAATTTTCACTCAACACAAAGTGACAATCGACCTCAATGGGCTTCAATCAATGTTAATCGACGATATCTGACAAAGTAAGATGCAAACTCACTCAAATATATGAGAAATGTTGAAATTCGACTTCAAATTAGGAAGATAGATTTAGAAAATTTTCACTCAACACAAAGTGACAATCGACCTCAATGGGCTTCAATCAATGTTAATCGACGATATCTGACAAAGTTAGATGCAAACTCACTCAAATATATTAGAAATGTTGAAATTCGACTTCAAATTAGGAAGATAGACTTAGAAAATTTTCACTCAACACAAAGTGACAATCGACCTCAATGGGCTTCAATCAATGTTAATCGACGATATCTGACAAAGTTAGACGCAAACTCACTCAAATATATGAGAAATGTTGAAATTCGACTTTAAATTAGGAAGATAGACTTAGAAAATTTTCACTCAACACAAAGTGACAATCGACCTCAATGGGCTTCAATGGATGTTAATCGACGATATCTGACAAAGTTAGACGCAAACTCACTCAAATATATTAGAAATGTTGAAATTCGACTTTAAATTAGGAAGATAGACTTAGAAAATTTTCACTCAACACAAAGTGACAATCGACCTCAATGGGCTTCAATGGATGTTAATCGACGATATCTGACAAAGTTAGACGCAAACTCACTCAAATATATGAGAAATGTTGAAATTCGACTTTAAATTAGGAAGATAGACTTAGAAAATTTTCACTCATTACAAAGTGACAATCGACCTCAATGGGCTTCAATGGATGTTAATCGACGATATCTGACAAAGTTAGATGCAAACTCACTCAAATATATTAGAAATGTTGAAATTCGACTTCAAATTAGGAAGATAGACTTAGAAAATTTTCACTCAACACAAAGTGACAATCGACCTCAATGGGCTTCAATGGATGTTAATCGACGATATCTGACAAAGTTAGACGCAAACTCACTCAAATATATGAGAAATGTTGAAATTCGACTTTAAATTAGGAAGATAGACTTAGAAAATTTTCACTCAACACAAAGTGACAATCGACCTCAATGGGCTTCAATCAATGTTAATCGACGATATCTGACAAAGTTAGACGCAAACTCACTCAAATATATGAGAAATGTTGAAATTCGACTTTAAATTAGGAAGATAGACTTAGAAAATTTTCACTCAACACAAAGTGACAATCGACCTCAATGGGCTTCAATGGATGTTAATCGACGATATCTGACAAAGTTAGATGCAAACTCACTCAAATATATTAGAAATGTTGAAATTCGACTTCAAATTAGGAAGATAGACTTAGAAAATTTTCACTCAACACAAAGTGACAATCGACCTCAATGGGCTTCAATGGATGTTAATCGACGATATCTGACAAAGTTAGACGCAAACTCACTCAAATATATGAGAAATGTTGAAATTCGACTTTAAATTAGGAAGATAGACCTAGAAAATTTTCACTCAACACAAAGTGACAATCGACCTCAATGGGCTTCAATGGATGTTAATCGACGATATCTGACAAAGTTAGACGCAAACTCACTCAAATATATGAGAAATGTTGAAATTCGACTTTAAATTAGGAAGATAGACTTAGAAAATTTTCACTCAACACAAAGTGACAATCGACCTCAATGGGCTTCAATCAATGTTAATCGACGATATCTGACAAAGTTAGATGCAAACTCACTCAAATATATGAGAAATGTTGAAATTCGACTTTAAATTAGGAAGATAGACCTAGAAAATTTTCACTCAACACAAAGTGACAATCGACCTCAATGGGCTTCAATGGATGTTAATCGACGATATCTGACAAAGTTAGATGCAAACTCACTCAAATATATGAGAAATGTTGAAATTCGACTTTAAATTAGGAAGATAGACTTAGAAAATTTTCACTCAACACAAAGTGACAATCGACCTCAATGGGCTTCAATCAATGTTAATCGACGATATCTGACAAAGTTAGATGCAAACTCACTCAAATATATTAGAAATGTTGAAATTCGACTTCAAATTAGGAAGATAGACTTAGAAAATTTTCACTCAACACAAAGTGACAATCGACCTCAATGGGCTTCAATGGATGTTAATCGACGATATCTGACAAAGTTAGACGCAAACTCACTCAAATATATGAGAAATGTTGAAATTCGACTTTAAATTAGGAAGATAGACTTAGAAAATTTTCACTCAACACAAAGTGACAATCGACCTCAATGGGCTTCAATGGATGTTAATCGACGATATCTGACAAAGTTAGACGCAAACTCACTCAAATATATGAGAAATGTTGAAATTCGACTTTAAATTAGGAAGATAGACTTAGAAAATTTTCACTCAACACAAAGTGACAATCGACCTCAATGGGCTTCAATGGATGTTAATCGACGATATCTGACAAAGTTAGACGCAAACTCACTCAAATATATGAGAAATGTTGAAATTCGACTTTAAATTAGGAAGATAGACTTAGAAAATTTTCACTCAACACAAAGTGACAATCGACCTCAATGGGCTTCAATGGATGTTAATCGACGATATCTGACAAAGTTAGATGCAAACTCACTCAAATATATGAGAAATGTTGAAATTCGACTTCAAATTAGGAAGATAGACTTAGAAAATTTTCACTCATTACAAAGTGACAATCGACCTCAATGGGCTTCAATGGATGTTAATCGACGATATCTGACAAAGTTAGATGCAAACTCACTCAAATATATGAGAAATGTTGAAATTCGACTTTAAATTAGGAAGATAGACTTAGAAAATTTTCACTCAACACAAAGTGACAATCGACCTCAATGGGCTTCAATGGATGTTAATCGACGATATCTGACAAAGTTAGATGCAAACTCACTCAAATATATGAGAAATGTTGAAATTCGACTTTAAATTAGGAAGATAGACTTAGAAAATTTTCACTCAACACAAAGTGACAATCGACCTCAATGGGCTTCAATCAATGTTAATCGACGATATCTGACAAAGTTAGATGCAAACTCACTCAAATATATTAGAAATGTTGAAATTCGACTTCAAATTAGGAAGATAGACTTAGAAAATTTTCACTCAACACAAAGTGACAATCGACCTCAATGGGCTTCAATGGATGTTAATCGACGATATCTGACAAAGTTAGACGCAAACTCACTCAAATATATGAGAAATGTTGAAATTCGACTTTAAATTAGGAAGATAGACCTAGAAAATTTTCACTCAACACAAAGTGACAATCGACCTCAATGGGCTTCAATCAATGTTAATCGACGATATCTGACAAAGTTAGACGCAAACTCACTCAAATATATGAGAAATGTTGAAATTCGACTTTAAATTAGGAAGATAGACTTAGAAAATTTTCACTCAACACAAAGTGACAATCGACCTCAATGGGCTTCAATGGATGTTAATCGACGATATCTGACAAAGTTAGATGCAAACTCACTCAAATATATTAGAAATGTTGAAATTCGACTTTAAATTAGGAAGATAGACTTAGAAAATTTTCACTCAACACAAAGTGACAATCGACCTCAATGGGCTTCAATCAATGTTAATCGACGATATCTGACAAAGTTAGATGCAAACTCACTCAAATATATTAGAAATGTTGAAATTCGACTTCAAATTAGGAAGATAGACTTAGAAAATTTTCACTCAACACAAAGTGACAATCGACCTCAATGGGCTTCAATGGATGTTAATCGACGATATCTGACAAAGTTAGACGCAAACTCACTCAAATATATGAGAAATGTTGAAATTCGACTTTAAATTAGGAAGATAGACCTAGAAAATTTTCACTCAACACAAAGTGACAATCGACCTCAATGGGCTTCAATCAATGTTAATCGACGATATCTGACAAAGTTAGACGCAAACTCACTCAAATATATGAGAAATGTTGAAATTCGACTTTAAATTAGGAAGATAGACTTAGAAAATTTTCACTCAACACAAAGTGACAATCGACCTCAATCGGCTTCAATGGATGTTAATCGACGATATCTGACAAAGTTAGACGCAAACTCACTCAAATATATGAGAAATGTTGAAATTCGACTTTAAATTAGGAAGATAGACTTAGAAAATTTTCACTCAACACAAAGTGACAATCGACCTCAATGGGCTTCAATCAATGTTAATCGACGATATCTGACAAAGTAAGATGCAAACTCACTCAAATATATGAGAAATGTTGAAATTCGACTTCAAATTAGGAAGATAGATTTAGAAAATTTTCACTCAACACAAAGTGACAATCGACCTCAATGGGCTTCAATCAATGTTAATCGACGATATCTGACAAAGTTAGATGCAAACTCACTCAAATATATTAGAAATGTTGAAATTCGACTTCAAATTAGGAAGATAGACTTAGAAAATTTTCACTCAACACAAAGTGACAATCGACCTCAATGGGCTTCAATGGATGTTAATCGACGATATCTGACAAAGTTAGACGCAAACTCACTCAAATATATTAGAAATGTTGAAATTCGACTTTAAATTAGGAAGATAGACTTAGAAAATTTTCACTCAACACAAAGTGACAATCGACCTCAATGGGCTTCAATGGATGTTAATCGACGATATCTGACAAAGTTAGACGCAAACTCACTCAAATATATGAGAAATGTTGAAATTCGACTTTAAATTAGGAAGATAGACTTAGAAAATTTTCACTCATTACAAAGTGACAATCGACCTCAATGGGCTTCAATGGATGTTAATCGACGATATCTGACAAAGTTAGATGCAAACTCACTCAAATATATTAGAAATGTTGAAATTCGACTTTAAATTAGGAAGATAGACTTAGAAAATTTTCACTCAACACAAAGTGACAATCGACCTCAATGGGCTTCAATCAATGTTAATCGACGATATCTGACAAAGTTAGATGCAAACTCACTCAAATATATTAGAAATGTTGAAATTCGACTTCAAATTAGGAAGATAGACTTAGAAAATTTTCACTCAACACAAAGTGACAATCGACCTCAATGGGCTTCAATGGATGTTAATCGACGATATCTGACAAAGTTAGACGCAAACTCACTCAAATATATGAGAAATGTTGAAATTCGACTTTAAATTAGGAAGATAGACCTAGAAAATTTTCACTCAACACAAAGTGACAATCGACCTCAATGGGCTTCAATCAATGTTAATCGACGATATCTGACAAAGTTAGACGCAAACTCACTCAAATATATGAGAAATGTTGAAATTCGACTTTAAATTAGGAAGATAGACTTAGAAAATTTTCACTCAACACAAAGTGACAATCGACCTCAATCGGCTTCAATGGATGTTAATCGACGATATCTGACAAAGTTAGACGCAAACTCACTCAAATATATGAGAAATGTTGAAATTCGACTTTAAATTAGGAAGATAGACTTAGAAAATTTTCACTCAACACAAAGTGACAATCGACCTCAATGGGCTTCAATCAATGTTAATCGACGATATCTGACAAAGTAAGATGCAAACTCACTCAAATATATGAGAAATGTTGAAATTCGACTTCAAATTAGGAAGATAGATTTAGAAAATTTTCACTCAACACAAAGTGACAATCGACCTCAATGGGCTTCAATCAATGTTAATCGACGATATCTGACAAAGTTAGATGCAAACTCACTCAAATATATTAGAAATGTTGAAATTCGACTTCAAATTAGGAAGATAGACTTAGAAAATTTTCACTCAACACAAAGTGACAATCGACCTCAATGGGCTTCAATCAATGTTAATCGACGATATCTGACAAAGTTAGACGCAAACTCACTCAAATATATGAGAAATGTTGAAATTCGACTTTAAATTAGGAAGATAGACTTAGAAAATTTTCACTCAACACAAAGTGACAATCGACCTCAATGGGCTTCAATGGATGTTAATCGACGATATCTGACAAAGTTAGACGCAAACTCACTCAAATATATTAGAAATGTTGAAATTCGACTTCAAATTAGGAAGATAGACTTAGAAAATTTTCACTCAACACAAAGTGACAATCGACCTCAATGGGCTTCAATGGATGTTAATCGACGATATCTGACAAAGTTAGACGCAAACTCACTCAAATATATGAGAAATGTTGAAATTCGACTTTAAATTAGGAAGATAGACCTAGAAAATTTTCACTCAACACAAAGTGACAATCGACCTCAATGGGCTTCAATCAATGTTAATCGACGATATCTGACAAAGTTAGACGCAAACTCACTCAAATATATGAGAAATGTTGAAATTCGACTTTAAATTAGGAAGATAGACTTAGAAAATTTTCACTCAACACAAAGTGACAATCGACCTCAATCGGCTTCAATGGATGTTAATCGACGATATCTGACAAAGTTAGACGCAAACTCACTCAAATATATGAGAAATGTTGAAATTCGACTTTAAATTAGGAAGATAGACTTAGAAAATTTTCACTCAACACAAAGTGACAATCGACCTCAATGGGCTTCAATCAATGTTAATCGACGATATCTGACAAAGTAAGATGCAAACTCACTCAAATATATGAGAAATGTTGAAATTCGACTTCAAATTAGGAAGATAGATTTAGAAAATTTTCACTCAACACAAAGTGACAATCGACCTCAATGGGCTTCAATCAATGTTAATCGACGATATCTGACAAAGTTAGATGCAAACTCACTCAAATATATTAGAAATGTTGAAATTCGACTTCAAATTAGGAAGATAGACTTAGAAAATTTTCACTCAACACAAAGTGACAATCGACCTCAATGGGCTTCAATCAATGTTAATCGACGATATCTGACAAAGTTAGACGCAAACTCACTCAAATATATGAGAAATGTTGAAATTCGACTTTAAATTAGGAAGATAGACTTAGAAAATTTTCACTCAACACAAAGTGACAATCGACCTCAATGGGCTTCAATGGATGTTAATCGACGATATCTGACAAAGTTAGACGCAAACTCACTCAAATATATTAGAAATGTTGAAATTCGACTTTAAATTAGGAAGATAGACTTAGAAAATTTTCACTCAACACAAAGTGACAATCGACCTCAATGGGCTTCAATGGATGTTAATCGACGATATCTGACAAAGTTAGACGCAAACTCACTCAAATATATGAGAAATGTTGAAATTCGACTTTAAATTAGGAAGATAGACTTAGAAAATTTTCACTCATTACAAAGTGACAATCGACCTCAATGGGCTTCAATGGATGTTAATCGACGATATCTGACAAAGTTAGATGCAAACTCACTCAAATATATTAGAAATGTTGAAATTCGACTTCAAATTAGGAAGATAGACTTAGAAAATTTTCACTCAACACAAAGTGACAATCGACCTCAATGGGCTTCAATGGATGTTAATCGACGATATCTGACAAAGTTAGACGCAAACTCACTCAAATATATGAGAAATGTTGAAATTCGACTTTAAATTAGGAAGATAGACTTAGAAAATTTTCACTCAACACAAAGTGACAATCGACCTCAATGGGCTTCAATCAATGTTAATCGACGATATCTGACAAAGTTAGACGCAAACTCACTCAAATATATGAGAAATGTTGAAATTCGACTTTAAATTAGGAAGATAGACTTAGAAAATTTTCACTCAACACAAAGTGACAATCGACCTCAATGGGCTTCAATGGATGTTAATCGACGATATCTGACAAAGTTAGATGCAAACTCACTCAAATATATTAGAAATGTTGAAATTCGACTTCAAATTAGGAAGATAGACTTAGAAAATTTTCACTCAACACAAAGTGACAATCGACCTCAATGGGCTTCAATGGATGTTAATCGACGATATCTGACAAAGTTAGACGCAAACTCACTCAAATATATGAGAAATGTTGAAATTCGACTTTAAATTAGGAAGATAGACCTAGAAAATTTTCACTCAACACAAAGTGACAATCGACCTCAATGGGCTTCAATGGATGTTAATCGACGATATCTGACAAAGTTAGACGCAAACTCACTCAAATATATGAGAAATGTTGAAATTCGACTTTAAATTAGGAAGATAGACTTAGAAAATTTTCACTCAACACAAAGTGACAATCGACCTCAATGGGCTTCAATGGATGTTAATCGACGATATCTGACAAAGTTAGATGCAAACTCACTCAAATATATTAGAAATGTTGAAATTCGACTTCAAATTAGGAAGATAGACTTAGAAAATTTTCACTCAACACAAAGTGACAATCGACCTCAATGGGCTTCAATCAATGTTAATCGACGATATCTGACAAAGTTAGACGCAAACTCACTCAAATATATGAGAAATGTTGAAATTCGACTTTAAATTAGGAAGATAGACTTAGAAAATTTTCACTCAACACAAAGTGACAATCGACCTCAATGGGCTTCAATCAATGTTAATCGACGATATCTGACAAAGTTAGATGCAAACTCACTCAAATATATTAGAAATGTTGAAATTCGACTTCAAATTAGGAAGATAGACTTAGAAAATTTTCACTCAACACAAAGTGACAATCGACCTCAATGGGCTTCAATCAATGTTAATCGACGATATCTGACAAAGTTAGACGCAAACTCACTCAAATATATGAGAAATGTTGAAATTCGACTTTAAATTAGGAAGATAGACTTAGAAAATTTTCACTCAACACAAAGTGACAATCGACCTCAATGGGCTTCAATGGATGTTAATCGACGATATCTGACAAAGTTAGACGCAAACTCACTCAAATATATTAGAAATGTTGAAATTCGACTTTAAATTAGGAAGATAGACTTAGAAAATTTTCACTCAACACAAAGTGACAATCGACCTCAATGGGCTTCAATGGATGTTAATCGACGATATCTGACAAAGTTAGACGCAAACTCACTCAAATATATGAGAAATGTTGAAATTCGACTTTAAATTAGGAAGATAGACTTAGAAAATTTTCACTCATTACAAAGTGACAATCGACCTCAATGGGCTTCAATGGATGTTAATCGACGATATCTGACAAAGTTAGATGCAAACTCACTCAAATATATTAGAAATGTTGAAATTCGACTTCAAATTAGGAAGATAGACTTAGAAAATTTTCACTCAACACAAAGTGACAATCGACCTCAATGGGCTTCAATGGATGTTAATCGACGATATCTGACAAAGTTAGACGCAAACTCACTCAAATATATGAGAAATGTTGAAATTCGACTTTAAATTAGGAAGATAGACTTAGAAAATTTTCACTCAACACAAAGTGACAATCGACCTCAATGGGCTTCAATCAATGTTAATCGACGATATCTGACAAAGTTAGACGCAAACTCACTCAAATATATGAGAAATGTTGAAATTCGACTTTAAATTAGGAAGATAGACTTAGAAAATTTTCACTCAACACAAAGTGACAATCGACCTCAATGGGCTTCAATGGATGTTAATCGACGATATCTGACAAAGTTAGATGCAAACTCACTCAAATATATTAGAAATGTTGAAATTCGACTTCAAATTAGGAAGATAGACTTAGAAAATTTTCACTCAACACAAAGTGACAATCGACCTCAATGGGCTTCAATGGATGTTAATCGACGATATCTGACAAAGTTAGACGCAAACTCACTCAAATATATGAGAAATGTTGAAATTCGACTTTAAATTAGGAAGATAGACCTAGAAAATTTTCACTCAACACAAAGTGACAATCGACCTCAATGGGCTTCAATGGATGTTAATCGACGATATCTGACAAAGTTAGACGCAAACTCACTCAAATATATGAGAAATGTTGAAATTCGACTTTAAATTAGGAAGATAGACTTAGAAAATTTTCACTCAACACAAAGTGACAATCGACCTCAATGGGCTTCAATGGATGTTAATCGACGATATCTGACAAAGTTAGATGCAAACTCACTCAAATATATGAGAAATGTTGAAATTCGACTTTAAATTAGGAAGATAGACTTAGAAAATTTTCACTCAACACAAAGTGACAATCGAACTCAATGGGCTTCAATCAATGTTAATCGACGATATCTGACAAAGTTAGATGCAAACTCACTCAAATATATTAGAAATGTTGAAATTCGACTTTAAATTAGGAAGATAGACTTAGAAAATTTTCACTCAACACAAAGTGACAATCGACCTCAATGGGCTTCAATCAATGTTAATCGACGATATCTGACAAAGTTAGATGCAAACTCACTCAAATATATTAGAAATGTTGAAATTCGACTTCAAATTAGGAAGATAGACTTAGAAAATTTTCACTCAACACAAAGTGACAATCGACCTCAATGGGCTTCAATGGATGTTAATCGACGATATCTGACAAAGTTAGACGCAAACTCACTCAAATATATGAGAAATGTTGAAATTCGACTTTAAATTAGGAAGATAGACTTAGAAAATTTTCACTCAACACAAAGTGACAATCGACCTCAATGGGCTTCAATGGATGTTAATCGACGATATCTGACAAAGTTAGATGCAAACTCACTCAAATATATGAGAAATGTTGAAATTCGACTTTAAATTAGGAAGATAGACTTAGAAAATTTTCACTCAACACAAAGTGACAATCGACCTCAATGGGCTTCAATCAATGTTAATCGACGATATCTGACAAAGTTAGATGCAAACTCACTCAAATATATTAGAAATGTTGAAATTCGACTTCAAATTAGGAAGATAGACTTAGAAAATTTTCACTCATTACAAAGTGACAATCGACCTCAATGGGCTTCAATGGATGTTAATCGACGATATCTGACAAAGTTAGATGCAAACTCACTCAAATATATGAGAAATGTTGAAATTCGACTTTAAATTAGGAAGATAGACTTAGAAAATTTTCACTCAACACAAAGTGACAATCGACCTCAATGGGCTTCAATGGATGTTAATCGACGATATCTGACAAAGTTAGATGCAAACTCACTCAAATATATGAGAAATGTTGAAATTCGACTTTAAATTAGGAAGATAGACTTAGAAAATTTTCACTCAACACAAAGTGACAATCGACCTCAATGGGCTTCAATCAATGTTAATCGACGATATCTGACAAAGTTAGATGCAAACTCACTCAAATATATTAGAAATGTTGAAATTCGACTTCAAATTAGGAAGATAGACTTAGAAAATTTTCACTCAACACAAAGTGACAATCGACCTCAATGGGCTTCAATGGATGTTAATCGACGATATCTGACAAAGTTAGACGCAAACTCACTCAAATATATGAGAAATGTTGAAATTCGACTTTAAATTAGGAAGATAGACCTAGAAAATTTTCACTCAACACAAAGTGACAATCGACCTCAATGGGCTTCAATCAATGTTAATCGACGATATCTGACAAAGTTAGACGCAAACTCACTCAAATATATGAGAAATGTTGAAATTCGACTTTGAGTTAGGAAGATAGACTTAGAAAATTTTCACTCAACACAAAGTGACAATCGACCTCAATCGGCTTCAATGGATGTTAATCGACGATATCTGACAAAGTTAGACGCAAACTCACTCAAATATATGAGAAATGTTGAAATTCGACTTTAAATTAGGAAGATAGACTTAGAAAATTTTCACTCAACACAAAGTGACAATCGACCTCAATGGGCTTCAATGGATGTTAATCGACGATATCTGACAAAGTTAGACGCAAACTCACTCAAATATATGAGAAATGTTGAAATTCGACTTTAAATTAGGAAGATAGACTTAGAAAATTTTCACTCATTACAAAGTGACAATCGACCTCAATGGGCTTCAATGGATGTTAATCGACGATATCTGACAAAGTTAGATGCAAACTCACTCAAATATATGAGAAATGTTGAAATTCGACTTCAAATTAGGAAGATAGACTTAGAAAATTTTCACTCATTACAAAGTGACAATCGACCTCAATGGGCTTCAATGGATGTTAATCGACGATATCTGACAAAGTTAGATGCAAACTCACTCAAATATATGAGAAATGTTGAAATTCGACTTTAAATTAGGAAGATAGACTTAGAAAATTTTCACTCAACACAAAGTGACAATCGACCTCAATGGGCTTCAATGGATGTTAATCGACGATATCTGACAAAGTTAGATGCAAACTCACTCAAATATATGAGAAATGTTGAAATTCGACTTTAAATTAGGAAGATAGACTTAGAAAATTTTCACTCAACACAAAGTGACAATCGACCTCAATGGGCTTCAATCAATGTTAATCGACGATATCTGACAAAGTTAGATGCAAACTCACTCAAATATATTAGAAATGTTGAAATTCGACTTCAAATTAGGAAGATAGACTTAGAAAATTTTCACTCAACACAAAGTGACAATCGACCTCAATGGGCTTCAATGGATGTTAATCGACGATATCTGACAAAGTTAGACGCAAACTCACTCAAATATATGAGAAATGTTGAAATTCGACTTTAAATTAGGAAGATAGACCTAGAAAATTTTCACTCAACACAAAGTGACAATCGACCTCAATGGGCTTCAATCAATGTTAATCGACGATATCTGACAAAGTTAGACGCAAACTCACTCAAATATATGAGAAATGTTGAAATTCGACTTTAAATTAGGAAGATAGACTTAGAAAATTTTCACTCAACACAAAGTGACAATCGACCTCAATGGGCTTCAATGGATGTTAATCGACGATATCTGACAAAGTTAGATGCAAACTCACTCAAATATATGAGAAATGTTGAAATTCGACTTTAAATTAGGAAGATAGACTTAGAAAATTTTCACTCAACACAAAGTGACAATCGACCTCAATGGGCTTCAATGGATGTTAATCGACGATATCTGACAAAGTTAGACGCAAACTCACTCAAATATATGAGAAATGTTGAAATTCGACTTTAAATTAGGAAGATAGACTTAGAAAATTTTCACTCATTACAAAGTGACAATCGACCTCAATGGGCTTCAATGGATGTTAATCGACGATATCTGACAAAGTTAGATGCAAACTCACTCAAATATATGAGAAATGTTGAAATTCGACTTCAAATTAGGAAGATAGACTTAGAAAATTTTCACTCATTACAAAGTGACAATCGACCTCAATGGGCTTCAATGGATGTTAATCGACGATATCTGACAAAGTTAGATGCAAACTCACTCAAATATATGAGAAATGTTGAAATTCGACTTTAAATTAGGAAGATAGACTTAGAAAATTTTCACTCAACACAAAGTGACAATCGACCTCAATGGGCTTCAATGGATGTTAATCGACGATATCTGACAAAGTTAGATGCAAACTCACTCAAATATATGAGAAATGTTGAAATTCGACTTTAAATTAGGAAGATAGACTTAGAAAATTTTCACTCAACACAAAGTGACAATCGACCTCAATGGGCTTCAATCAATGTTAATCGACGATATCTGACAAAGTTAGATGCAAACTCACTCAAATATATTAGAAATGTTGAAATTCGACTTCAAATTAGGAAGATAGACTTAGAAAATTTTCACTCAACACAAAGTGACAATCGACCTCAATGGGCTTCAATGGATGTTAATCGACGATATCTGACAAAGTTAGACGCAAACTCACTCAAATATATGAGAAATGTTGAAATTCGACTTTAAATTAGGAAGATAGACCTAGAAAATTTTCACTCAACACAAAGTGACAATCGACCTCAATGGGCTTCAATCAATGTTAATCGACGATATCTGACAAAGTTAGACGCAAACTCACTCAAATATATGAGAAATGTTGAAATTCGACTTTAAATTAGGAAGATAGACTTAGAAAATTTTCACTCAACACAAAGTGACAATCGACCTCAATCGGCTTCAATGGATGTTAATCGACGATATCTGACAAAGTTAGACGCAAACTCACTCAAATATATGAGAAATGTTGAAATTCGACTTTAAATTAGGAAGATAGACTTAGAAAATTTTCACTCAACACAAAGTGACAATCGACCTCAATGGGCTTCAATCAATGTTAATCGACGATATCTGACAAAGTAAGATGCAAACTCACTCAAATATATGAGAAATGTTGAAATTCGACTTCAAATTAGGAAGATAGATTTAGAAAATTTTCACTCAACACAAAGTGACAATCGACCTCAATGGGCTTCAATCAATGTTAATCGACGATATCTGACAAAGTTAGATGCAAACTCACTCAAATATATTAGAAATGTTGAAATTCGACTTCAAATTAGGAAGATAGACTTAGAAAATTTTCACTCAACACAAAGTGACAATCGACCTCAATGGGCTTCAATCAATGTTAATCGACGATATCTGACAAAGTTAGACGCAAACTCACTCAAATATATGAGAAATGTTGAAATTCGACTTTAAATTAGGAAGATAGACTTAGAAAATTTTCACTCAACACAAAGTGACAATCGACCTCAATGGGCTTCAATGGATGTTAATCGACGATATCTGACAAAGTTAGACGCAAACTCACTCAAATATATGAGAAATGTTGAAATTCGACTTCAAATTAGGAAGATAGACTTAGAAAATTTTCACTCATTACAAAGTGACAATCGACCTCAATGGGCTTCAATGGATGTTAATCGACGATATCTGACAAAGTTAGATGCAAACTCACTCAAATATATGAGAAATGTTGAAATTCGACTTTAAATTAGGAAGATAGACTTAGAAAATTTTCACTCAACACAAAGTGACAATCGACCTCAATGGGCTTCAATCAATGTTAATCGACGATATCTGACAAAGTTAGATGCAAACTCACTCAAATATATTAGAAATGTTGAAATTCGACTTCAAATTAGGAAGATAGACTTAGAAAATTTTCACTCAACACAAAGTGACAATCGACCTCAATGGGCTTCAATGGATGTTAATCGACGAGATCTGACAAAGTTAGACGCAAACTCACTCAAATATATGAGAAATGTTGAAATTCGACTTTAAATTAGGAAGATAGACCTAGAAAATTTTCACTCAACACAAAGTGACAATCGACCTCAATGGGCTTCAATCAATGTTAATCGACGATATCTGACAAAGTTAGACGCAAACTCACTCAAATATATGAGAAATGTTGAAATTCGACTTTAAATTAGGAAGATAGACTTAGAAAATTTTCACTCAACACAAAGTGACAATCGACCTCAATCGGCTTCAATGGATGTTAATCGACGATATCTGACAAAGTTAGACGCAAACTCACTCAAATATATGAGAAATGTTGAAATTCGACTTTAAATTAGGAAGATAGACTTAGAAAATTTTCACTCAACACAAAGTGACAATCGACCTCAATGGGCTTCAATGGATGTTAATCGACGATATCTGACAAAGTTAGACGCAAACTCACTCAAATATATGAGAAATGTTGAAATTCGACTTTAAATTAGGAAGATAGACTTAGAAAATTTTCACTCATTACAAAGTGACAATCGACCTCAATGGGCTTCAATGGATGTTAATCGACGATATCTGACAAAGTTAGATGCAAACTCACTCAAATATATGAGAAATGTTGAAATTCGACTTCAAATTAGGAAGATAGACTTAGAAAATTTTCACTCATTACAAAGTGACAATCGACCTCAATGGGCTTCAATGGATGTTAATCGACGATATCTGACAAAGTTAGATGCAAACTCACTCAAATATATGAGAAATGTTGAAATTCGACTTTAAATTAGGAAGATAGACTTAGAAAATTTTCACTCAACACAAAGTGACAATCGACCTCAATGGGCTTCAATGGATGTTAATCGACGATATCTGACAAAGTTAGATGCAAACTCACTCAAATATATGAGAAATGTTGAAATTCGACTTTAAATTAGGAAGATAGACTTAGAAAATTTTCACTCAACACAAAGTGACAATCGACCTCAATGGGCTTCAATCAATGTTAATCGACGATATCTGACAAAGTTAGATGCAAACTCACTCAAATATATTAGAAATGTTGAAATTCGACTTCAAATTAGGAAGATAGACTTAGAAAATTTTCACTCAACACAAAGTGACAATCGACCTCAATGGGCTTCAATGGATGTTAATCGACGATATCTGACAAAGTTAGACGCAAACTCACTCAAATATATGAGAAATGTTGAAATTCGACTTTAAATTAGGAAGATAGACCTAGAAAATTTTCACTCAACACAAAGTGACAATCGACCTCAATGGGCTTCAATCAATGTTAATCGACGATATCTGACAAAGTTAGACGCAAACTCACTCAAATATATGAGAAATGTTGAAATTCGACTTTAAATTAGGAAGATAGACTTAGAAAATTTTCACTCAACACAAAGTGACAATCGACCTCAATCGGCTTCAATGGATGTTAATCGACGATATCTGACAAAGTTAGACGCAAACTCACTCAAATATATGAGAAATGTTGAAATTCGACTTTAAATTAGGAAGATAGACTTAGAAAATTTTCACTCAACACAAAGTGACAATCGACCTCAATGGGCTTCAATCAATGTTAATCGACGATATCTGACAAAGTAAGATGCAAACTCACTCAAATATATGAGAAATGTTGAAATTCGACTTCAAATTAGGAAGATAGATTTAGAAAATTTTCACTCAACACAAAGTGACAATCGACCTCAATGGGCTTCAATCAATGTTAATCGACGATATCTGACAAAGTTAGATGCAAACTCACTCAAATATATTAGAAATGTTGAAATTCGACTTCAAATTAGGAAGATAGACTTAGAAAATTTTCACTCAACACAAAGTGACAATCGACCTCAATGGGCTTCAATCAATGTTAATCGACGATATCTGACAAAGTTAGACGCAAACTCACTCAAATATATGAGAAATGTTGAAATTCGACTTTAAATTAGGAAGATAGACTTAGAAAATTTTCACTCAACACAAAGTGACAATCGACCTCAATGGGCTTCAATGGATGTTAATCGACGATATCTGACAAAGTTAGACGCAAACTCACTCAAATATATTAGAAATGTTGAAATTCGACTTTAAATTAGGAAGATAGACTTAGAAAATTTTCACTCAACACAAAGTGACAATCGACCTCAATGGGCTTCAATCAATGTTAATCGACGATATCTGACAAAGTTAGACGCAAACTCACTCAAATATATGAGAAATGTTGAAATTCGACTTTAAATTAGGAAGATAGACTTAGAAAATTTTCACTCAACACAAAGTGACAATCGACCTCAATGGGCTTCAATGGATGTTAATCGACGATATCTGACAAAGTTAGACGCAAACTCACTCAAATATATGAGAAATGTTGAAATTCGACTTCAAATTAGGAAGATAGACTTAGAAAATTTTCACTCATTACAAAGTGACAATCGACCTCAATGGGCTTCAATGGATGTTAATCGACGATATCTGACAAAGTTAGATGCAAACTCACTCAAATATATGAGAAATGTTGAAATTCGACTTTAAATTAGGAAGATAGACTTAGAAAATTTTCACTCAACACAAAGTGACAATCGACCTCAATGGGCTTCAATCAATGTTAATCGACGATATCTGACAAAGTTAGATGCAAACTCACTCAAATATATTAGAAATGTTGAAATTCGACTTCAAATTAGGAAGATAGACTTAGAAAATTTTCACTCAACACAAAGTGACAATCGACCTCAATGGGCTTCAATGGATGTTAATCGACGAGATCTGACAAAGTTAGACGCAAACTCACTCAAATATATGAGAAATGTTGAAATTCGACTTTAAATTAGGAAGATAGACCTAGAAAATTTTCACTCAACACAAAGTGACAATCGACCTCAATGGGCTTCAATCAATGTTAATCGACGATATCTGACAAAGTTAGACGCAAACTCACTCAAATATATGAGAAATGTTGAAATTCGACTTTAAATTAGGAAGATAGACTTAGAAAATTTTCACTCAACACAAAGTGACAATCGACCTCAATCGGCTTCAATGGATGTTAATCGACGATATCTGACAAAGTTAGACGCAAACTCACTCAAATATATGAGAAATGTTGAAATTCGACTTTAAATTAGGAAGATAGACTTAGAAAATTTTCACTCAACACAAAGTGACAATCGACCTCAATGGGCTTCAATGGATGTTAATCGACGATATCTGACAAAGTTAGACGCAAACTCACTCAAATATATGAGAAATGTTGAAATTCGACTTTAAATTAGGAAGATAGACTTAGAAAATTTTCACTCATTACAAAGTGACAATCGACCTCAATGGGCTTCAATGGATGTTAATCGACGATATCTGACAAAGTTAGATGCAAACTCACTCAAATATATGAGAAATGTTGAAATTCGACTTCAAATTAGGAAGATAGACTTAGAAAATTTTCACTCATTACAAAGTGACAATCGACCTCAATGGGCTTCAATGGATGTTAATCGACGATATCTGACAAAGTTAGATGCAAACTCACTCAAATATATGAGAAATGTTGAAATTCGACTTTAAATTAGGAAGATAGACTTAGAAAATTTTCACTCAACACAAAGTGACAATCGACCTCAATGGGCTTCAATGGATGTTAATCGACGATATCTGACAAAGTTAGATGCAAACTCACTCAAATATATGAGAAATGTTGAAATTCGACTTTAAATTAGGAAGATAGACTTAGAAAATTTTCACTCAACACAAAGTGACAATCGACCTCAATGGGCTTCAATCAATGTTAATCGACGATATCTGAAAAAGTTAGATGCAAACTCACTCAAATATATTAGAAATGTTGAAATTCGACTTCAAATTAGGAAGATAGACTTAGAAAATTTTCACTCAACACAAAGTGACAATCGACCTCAATGGGCTTCAATGGATGTTAATCGACGATATCTGACAAAGTTAGACGCAAACTCACTCAAATATATGAGAAATGTTGAAATTCGACTTTAAATTAGGAAGATAGACCTAGAAAATTTTCACTCAACACAAAGTGACAATCGACCTCAATGGGCTTCAATCAATGTTAATCGACGATATCTGACAAAGTTAGACGCAAACTCACTCAAATATATGAGAAATGTTGAAATTCGACTTTAAATTAGGAAGATAGACTTAGAAAATTTTCACTCAACACAAAGTGACAATCGACCTCAATCGGCTTCAATGGATGTTAATCGACGATATCTGACAAAGTTAGACGCAAACTCACTCAAATATATGAGAAATGTTGAAATTCGACTTTAAATTAGGAAGATAGACTTAGAAAATTTTCACTCAACACAAAGTGACAATCGACCTCAATGGGCTTCAATCAATGTTAATCGACGATATCTGACAAAGTAAGATGCAAACTCACTCAAATATATGAGAAATGTTGAAATTCGACTTCAAATTAGGAAGATAGATTTAGAAAATTTTCACTCAACACAAAGTGACAATCGACCTCAATGGGCTTCAATCAATGTTAATCGACGATATCTGACAAAGTTAGACGCAAACTCACTCAAATATATGAGAAATGTTGAAATTCGACTTTAAATTAGGAAGATAGACTTAGAAAATTTTCACTCAACACAAAGTGACAATCGACCTCAATGGGCTTCAATGGATGTTAATCGACGATATCTGACAAAGTTAGACGCAAACTCACTCAAATATATTAGAAATGTTGAAATTCGACTTTAAATTAGGAAGATAGACTTAGAAAATTTTCACTCAACACAAAGTGACAATCGACCTCAATGGGCTTCAATGGATGTTAATCGACGATATCTGACAAAGTTAGACGCAAACTCACTCAAATATATGAGAAATGTTGAAATTCGACTTTAAATTAGGAAGATAGACTTAGAAAATTTTCACTCATTACAAAGTGACAATCGACCTCAATGGGCTTCAATGGATGTTAATCGACGATATCTGACAAAGTTAGATGCAAACTCACTCAAATATATTAGAAATGTTGAAATTCGACTTCAAATTAGGAAGATAGACTTAGAAAATTTTCACTCAACACAAAGTGACAATCGACCTCAATGGGCTTCAATGGATGTTAATCGACGATATCTGACAAAGTTAGACGCAAACTCACTCAAATATATGAGAAATGTTGAAATTCGACTTTAAATTAGGAAGATAGACTTAGAAAATTTTCACTCAACACAAAGTGACAATCGACCTCAATGGGCTTCAATGGATGTTAATCGACGATATCTGACAAAGTTAGATGCAAACTCACTCAAATATATGAGAAATGTTGAAATTCGACTTTAAATTAGGAAGATAGACTTAGAAAATTTTCACTCAACACAAAGTGACAATCGACCTCAATGGGCTTCAATCAATGTTAATCGACGATATCTGACAAAGTTAGATGCAAACTCACTCAAATATATTAGAAATGTTGAAATTCGACTTCAAATTAGGAAGATAGACTTAGAAAATTTTCACTCATTACAAAGTGACAATCGACCTCAATGGGCTTCAATGGATGTTAATCGACGATATCTGACAAAGTTAGATGCAAACTCACTCAAATATATGAGAAATGTTGAAATTCGACTTTAAATTAGGAAGATAGACTTAGAAAATTTTCACTCAACACAAAGTGACAATCGACCTCAATGGGCTTCAATGGATGTTAATCGACGATATCTGACAAAGTTAGATGCAAACTCACTCAAATATATGAGAAATGTTGAAATTCGACTTTAAATTAGGAAGATAGACTTAGAAAATTTTCACTCAACACAAAGTGACAATCGACCTCAATGGGCTTCAATCAATGTTAATCGACGATATCTGACAAAGTTAGATGCAAACTCACTCAAATATATTAGAAATGTTGAAATTCGACTTCAAATTAGGAAGATAGACTTAGAAAATTTTCACTCAACACAAAGTGACAATCGACCTCAATGGGCTTCAATGGATGTTAATCGACGATATCTGACAAAGTTAGACGCAAACTCACTCAAATATATGAGAAATGTTGAAATTCGACTTTAAATTAGGAAGATAGACCTAGAAAATTTTCACTCAACACAAAGTGACAATCGACCTCAATGGGCTTCAATGGATGTTAATCGACGATATCTGACAAAGTTAGACGCAAACTCACTCAAATATATGAGAAATGTTGAAATTCGACTTTAAATTAGGAAGATAGACTTAGAAAATTTTCACTCAACACAAAGTGACAATCGACCTCAATGGGCTTCAATGGATGTTAATCGACGATATCTGACAAAGTTAGACGCAAACTCACTCAAATATATGAGAAATGTTGAAATTCGACTTTAAATTAGGAAGATAGACTTAGAAAATTTTCACTCAACACAAAGTGACAATCGACCTCAATGGGCTTCAATGGATGTTAATCGACGATATCTGACAAAGTTAGACGCAAACTCACTCAAATATATGAGAAATGTTGAAATTCGACTTTAAATTAGGAAGATAGACTTAGAAAATTTTCACTCAACACAAAGTGACAATCGACCTCAATGGGCTTCAATGGATGTTAATCGACGATATCTGACAAAGTTAGATGCAAACTCACTCAAATATATGAGAAATGTTGAAATTCGACTTCAAATTAGGAAGATAGACTTAGAAAATTTTCACTCATTACAAAGTGACAATCGACCTCAATGGGCTTCAATGGATGTTAATCGACGATATCTGACAAAGTTAGATGCAAACTCACTCAAATATATGAGAAATGTTGAAATTCGACTTTAAATTAGGAAGATAGACTTAGAAAATTTTCACTCAACACAAAGTGACAATCGACCTCAATGGGCTTCAATGGATGTTAATCGACGATATCTGACAAAGTTAGATGCAAACTCACTCAAATATATGAGAAATGTTGAAATTCGACTTTAAATTAGGAAGATAGACTTAGAAAATTTTCACTCAACACAAAGTGACAATCGACCTCAATGGGCTTCAATCAATGTTAATCGACGATATCTGACAAAGTTAGATGCAAACTCACTCAAATATATGAGAAATGTTGAAATTCGACTTTAAATTAGGAAGATAGACTTAGAAAATTTTCACTCAACACAAAGTGACAATCGACCTCAATGGGCTTCAATGGATGTTAATCGACGATATCTGACAAAGTTAGATGCAAACTCACTCAAATATATTAGAAATGTTGAAATTCGACTTCAAATTAGGAAGATAGACTTAGAAAATTTTCACTCAACACAAAGTGACAATCGACCTCAATGGGCTTCAATGGATGTTAATCGACGATATCTGACAAAGTTAGATGCAAACTCACTCAAATATATGAGAAATGTTGAAATTCGACTTTAAATTAGGAAGATAGACTTAGAAAATTTTCACTCAACACAAAGTGACAATCGACCTCAATGGGCTTCAATGGATGTTAATCGACGATATCTGACAAAGTTAGACGCAAACTCACTCAAATATATGAGAAATGTTGAAATTCGACTTTAAATTAGGAAGATAGACTTAGAAAATTTTCACTCAACACAAAGTGACAATCGACCTCAATGGGCTTCAATCAATGTTAATCGACGATATCTGACAAAGTTAGATGCAAACTCACTCAAATATATTAGAAATGTTGAAATTCGACTTCAAATTAGGAAGATAGACTTAGAAAATTTTCACTCAACACAAAGTGACAATCGACCTCAATGGGCTTCAATGGATGTTAATCGACGATATCTGACAAAGTTAGACGCAAACTCACTCAAATATATGAGAAATGTTGAAATTCGACTTTAAATTAGGAAGATAGACCTAGAAAATTTTCACTCAACACAAAGTGACAATCGACCTCAATGGGCTTCAATCAATGTTAATCGACGATATCTGACAAAGTTAGACGCAAACTCACTCAAATATATGAGAAATGTTGAAATTCGACTTTAAATTAGGAAGATAGACTTAGAAAATTTTCACTCAACACAAAGTGACAATCGACCTCAATGGGCTTCAATGGATGTTAATCGACGATATCTGACAAAGTTAGATGCAAACTCACTCAAATATATTAGAAATGTTGAAATTCGACTTCAAATTAGGAAGATAGACTTAGAAAATTTTCACTCAACACAAAGTGACAATCGACCTCAATGGGCTTCAATGGATGTTAATCGACGATATCTGACAAAGTTAGATGCAAACTCACTCAAATATATGAGAAATGTTGAAATTCGACTTTAAATTAGGAAGATAGACTTAGAAAATTTTCACTCAACACAAAGTGACAATCGACCTCAATGGGCTTCAATCAATGTTAATCGACGATATCTGACAAAGTTAGATGCAAACTCACTCAAATATATTAGAAATGTTGAAATTCGACTTCAAATTAGGAAGATAGACTTAGAAAATTTTCACTCATTACAAAGTGACAATCGACCTCAATGGGCTTCAATGGATGTTAATCGACGATATCTGACAAAGTTAGATGCAAACTCACTCAAATATATGAGAAATGTTGAAATTCGACTTTAAATTAGGAAGATAGACTTAGAAAATTTTCACTCAACACAAAGTGACAATCGACCTCAATGGGCTTCAATGGATGTTAATCGACGATATCTGACAAAGTTAGATGCAAACTCACTCAAATATATGAGAAATGTTGAAATTCGACTTTAAATTAGGAAGATAGACTTAGAAAATTTTCACTCAACACAAAGTGACAATCGACCTCAATGGGCTTCAATCAATGTTAATCGACGATATCTGACAAAGTTAGATGCAAACTCACTCAAATATATTAGAAATGTTGAAATTCGACTTCAAATTAGGAAGATAGACTTAGAAAATTTTCACTCAACACAAAGTGACAATCGACCTCAATGGGCTTCAATGGATGTTAATCGACGATATCTGACAAAGTTAGACGCAAACTCACTCAAATATATGAGAAATGTTGAAATTCGACTTTAAATTAGGAAGATAGACCTAGAAAATTTTCACTCAACACAAAGTGACAATCGACCTCAATGGGCTTCAATGGATGTTAATCGACGATATCTGACAAAGTTAGACGCAAACTCACTCAAATATATGAGAAATGTTGAAATTCGACTTTAAATTAGGAAGATAGACTTAGAAAATTTTCACTCAACACAAAGTGACAATCGACCTCAATGGGCTTCAATGGATGTTAATCGACGATATCTGACAAAGTTAGACGCAAACTCACTCAAATATATGAGAAATGTTGAAATTCGACTTTAAATTAGGAAGATAGACTTAGAAAATTTTCACTCAACACAAAGTGACAATCGACCTCAATGGGCTTCAATGGATGTTAATCGACGATATCTGACAAAGTTAGACGCAAACTCACTCAAATATATGAGAAATGTTGAAATTCGACTTTAAATTAGGAAGATAGACTTAGAAAATTTTCACTCAACACAAAGTGACAATCGACCTCAATGGGCTTCAATGGATGTTAATCGACGATATCTGACAAAGTTAGATGCAAACTCACTCAAATATATGAGAAATGTTGAAATTCGACTTCAAATTAGGAAGATAGACTTAGAAAATTTTCACTCATTACAAAGTGACAATCGACCTCAATGGGCTTCAATGGATGTTAATCGACGATATCTGACAAAGTTAGATGCAAACTCACTCAAATATATGAGAAATGTTGAAATTCGACTTTAAATTAGGAAGATAGACTTAGAAAATTTTCACTCAACACAAAGTGACAATCGACCTCAATGGGCTTCAATGGATGTTAATCGACGATATCTGACAAAGTTAGATGCAAACTCACTCAAATATATGAGAAATGTTGAAATTCGACTTTAAATTAGGAAGATAGACTTAGAAAATTTTCACTCAACACAAAGTGACAATCGACCTCAATGGGCTTCAATCAATGTTAATCGACGATATCTGACAAAGTTAGATGCAAACTCACTCAAATATATGAGAAATGTTGAAATTCGACTTTAAATTAGGAAGATAGACTTAGAAAATTTTCACTCAACACAAAGTGACAATCGACCTCAATGGGCTTCAATGGATGTTAATCGACGATATCTGACAAAGTTAGATGCAAACTCACTCAAATATATTAGAAATGTTGAAATTCGACTTCAAATTAGGAAGATAGACTTAGAAAATTTTCACTCAACACAAAGTGACAATCGACCTCAATGGGCTTCAATGGATGTTAATCGACGATATCTGACAAAGTTAGACGCAAACTCACTCAAATATATGAGAAATGTTGAAATTCGACTTTAAATTAGGAAGATAGACCTAGAAAATTTTCACTCAACACAAAGTGACAATCGACCTCAATGGGCTTCAATCAATGTTAATCGACGATATCTGACAAAGTTAGACGCAAACTCACTCAAATATATGAGAAATGTTGAAATTCGACTTTAAATTAGGAAGATAGACTTAGAAAATTTTCACTCAACACAAAGTGACAATCGACCTCAATGGGCTTCAATCAATGTTAATCGACGATATCTGACAAAGTTAGATGCAAACTCACTCAAATATATTAGAAATGTTGAAATTCGACTTCAAATTAGGAAGATAGACTTAGAAAATTTTCACTCAACACAAAGTGACAATCGACCTCAATGGGCTTCAATGGATGTTAATCGACGATATCTGACAAAGTTAGACGCAAACTCACTCAAATATATGAGAAATGTTGAAATTCGACTTTAAATTAGGAAGATAGACCTAGAAAATTTTCACTCAACACAAAGTGACAATCGACCTCAATGGGCTTCAATCAATGTTAATCGACGATATCTGACAAAGTTAGACGCAAACTCACTCAAATATATGAGAAATGTTGAAATTCGACTTTAAATTAGGAAGATAGACTTAGAAAATTTTCACTCAACACAAAGTGACAATCGACCTCAATGGGCTTCAATGGATGTTAATCGACGATATCTGACAAAGTTAGATGCAAACTCACTCAAATATATTAGAAATGTTGAAATTCGACTTCAAATTAGGAAGATAGACTTAGAAAATTTTCACTCAACACAAAGTGACAATCGACCTCAATGGGCTTCAATGGATGTTAATCGACGATATCTGACAAAGTTAGATGCAAACTCACTCAAATATATGAGAAATGTTGAAATTCGACTTCAAATTAGGAAGATAGATTTAGAAAATTTTCACTCAACACAAAGTGACAATCGACCTCAATGGGCTTCAATCAATGTTAATCGACGATATCTGACAAAGTTAGATGCAAACTCACTCAAATATATTAGAAATGTTGAAATTCGACTTCAAATTAGGAAGATAGACTTAGAAAATTTTCACTCATTACAAAGTGACAATCGACCTCAATGGGCTTCAATGGATGTTAATCGACGATATCTGACAAAGTTAGATGCAAACTCACTCAAATATATGAGAAATGTTGAAATTCGACTTTAAATTAGGAAGATAGACTTAGAAAATTTTCACTCAACACAAAGTGACAATCGACCTCAATGGGCTTCAATGGATGTTAATCGACGATATCTGACAAAGTTAGATGCAAACTCACTCAAATATATGAGAAATGTTGAAATTCGACTTTAAATTAGGAAGATAGACTTAGAAAATTTTCACTCAACACAAAGTGACAATCGACCTCAATGGGCTTCAATCAATGTTAATCGACGATATCTGACAAAGTTAGATGCAAACTCACTCAAATATATTAGAAATGTTGAAATTCGACTTCAAATTAGGAAGATAGACTTAGAAAATTTTCACTCAACACAAAGTGACAATCGACCTCAATGGGCTTCAATGGATGTTAATCGACGATATCTGACAAAGTTAGACGCAAACTCACTCAAATATATGAGAAATGTTGAAATTCGACTTTAAATTAGGAAGATAGACCTAGAAAATTTTCACTCAACACAAAGTGACAATCGACCTCAATGGGCTTCAATGGATGTTAATCGACGATATCTGACAAAGTTAGACGCAAACTCACTCAAATATATGAGAAATGTTGAAATTCGACTTTAAATTAGGAAGATAGACTTAGAAAATTTTCACTCAACACAAAGTGACAATCGACCTCAATGGGCTTCAATGGATGTTAATCGACGATATCTGACAAAGTTAGACGCAAACTCACTCAAATATATGAGAAATGTTGAAATTCGACTTTAAATTAGGAAGATAGACTTAGAAAATTTTCACTCAACACAAAGTGACAATCGACCTCAATGGGCTTCAATGGATGTTATCGACGATATCTGACAAAGTTAGACGCAAACTCACTCAAATATATGAGAAATGTTGAAATTCGACTTTAAATTAGGAAGATAGACTTAGAAAATTTTCACTCAACACAAAGTGACAATCGACCTCAATGGGCTTCAATGGATGTTAATCGACGATATCTGACAAAGTTAGATGCAAACTCACTCAAATATATGAGAAATGTTGAATTCGACTTCAAATTAGGAAGATAGACTTAGAAAATTTTCACTCATTACAAAGTGACAATCGACCTCAATGGGCTTCAATGGATGTTAATCGACGATATCTGACAAAGTTAGATGCAAACTCACTCAAATATATGAGAAATGTTGAAATTCGACTTTAAATTAGGAAGATAGACTTAGAAAATTTTCACTCAACACAAAGTGACAATCGACCTCAATGGGCTTCAATGGATGTTAATCGACGATATCTGACAAAGTTAGATGCAAACTCACTCAAATATATGAGAAATGTTGAAATTCGACTTTAAATTAGGAAGATAGACTTAGAAAATTTTCACTCAACACAAAGTGACAATCGACCTCAATGGGCTTCAATCAATGTTAATCGACGATATCTGACAAAGTTAGATGCAAACTCACTCAAATATATGAGAAATGTTGAAATTCGACTTTAAATTAGGAAGATAGACTTAGAAAATTTTCACTCAACACAAAGTGACAATCGACCTCAATGGGCTTCAATGGATGTTTAATCGACGATATCTGACAAAGTTAGATGCAAACTCACTCAAATATATTAGAAATGTTGAAATTCGACTTCAAATTAGGAAGATAGACTTAGAAAATTTTCACTCAACACAAAGTGACAATCGACCTCAATGGGCTTCAATGGATGTTAATCGACGATATCTGACAAAGTTAGATGCAAAACTCACTCAAATATATTAGAAATGTTGAAATTCGACTTCAAATTAGGAAGATAGACTTAGAAAATTTTCACTCAACACAAAGTGACAATCGACCTCAATGGGCTTCAATGGATGTTAATCGACGATATCTGACAAAGTTAGACGCAAACTCACTCAAATATATGAGAAATGTTGAAATTCGACTTTAAATTAGGAAGATAGACCTAGAAAATTTTCACTCAACACAAAGTGACAATCGACCTCAATGGGCTTCAATCAATGTTAATCGACGATATCTGACAAGTTAGACGCAAACTCACTCAAATATATGAGAAATGTTGAAATTCGACTTTAAATTAGGAAGATAGACTTAGAAAATTTTCACTCAACACAAAGTGACAATCGACCTCAATGGGCTTCAATGGATGTTAATCGACGATATCTGACAAAGTTAGATGCAAACTCACTCAAATATATTAGAAATGTTGAAATTCGACTTCAAATTAGGAAGATAGACTTAGAAAATTTTCACTCAACACAAAGTGACAATCGACCTCAATGGGCTTCAATGGATGTTAATCGACGATATCTGACAAAAGTTAGATGCAAACTCACTCAAATATATGAGAAATGTTGAAATTCGACTTAAATTAGGAAGATAGACTTAGAAAATTTTCACTCAACACAAAGTGACAATCGACCTCAAGGGCTTCAATGGATGTTAATCGACGATATCTGACAAAGTTAGACGCAAACTCACTCAAATATATGAGAAATGTTGAAATTCGACTTTAAATTAGGAAGATAGACTTAGAAAATTTTCACTCAACACAAAGTGACAATCGACCTCAATGGGCTTCAATCATGTTAATCGACGATATCTGACAAAGTTAGATGCAAACTCACTCAAATATATTAGAAATGTTGAAATTCGACTTCAAATTAGGAAGATAGACTTAGAAAATTTTCACTCAACACAAAGTGACAATCGACCTCAATGGGCTTCAATGGATGTTAATCGACGATATCTGACAAAGTTAGACGCAAACTCACTCAAATATATGAGAAATGTTGAAATTCGACTTTAAATTAGGAAGATAGACCTAGAAAATTTTCACTCAACACAAAGTGACAATCGACCTCAATGGGCTTCAATCAATGTTAATCGACGATATCTGACAAAGTTAGACGCAAACTCACTCAAATATATGAGAAATGTTGAAATTCGACTTTAAATTAGGAAGATAGACTTAGAAAATTTTCACTCAACACAAAGTGACAATCGACCTCAATCGGCTTCAATGGATGTTAATCGACGATATCTGACAAAGTTAGACGCAAACTCACTCAAATATATGAGAAATGTTGAAATTCGACTTTAAATTAGGAAGATAGACTTAGAAAATTTTCACTCAACACAAAGTGACAATCGACCTCAATGGGCTTCAATCAATGTTAATCGACGATATCTGACAAAGTAAGATGCAAACTCACTCAAATATATGAGAAATGTTGAAATTCGACTTCAAATTAGGAAGATAGATTTAGAAAATTTTCACTCCAACACAAAGTGACAATCGACCTCAATGGGCTTCAATCAATGTTAATCGACGATATCTGACAAAGTTAGATGCAAACTCACTCAAATATATTAGAAATGTTGAAATTCGACTTCAAATTAGGAAGATAGACTTAGAAAATTTTCACTCATTACAAAGTGACAATCGACCTCAATGGGCTTCAATGGATGTTAATCGACGATATCTGACAAGTTAGATGCAAACTCACTCAAATATATGAGAAATGTTGAAATTCGACTTTAAATTAGGAAGATAGACTTAGAAAATTTTCACTCAACACAAAGTGACAATCGACCTCAATGGCCTTCAATGGATGTTAATCGACGATATCTGACAAAGTTAGATGCAAACTCACTCAAATATATGAGAAATGTTGAAATTCGACTTTAAATTAGGAAGATAGACTTAGAAAATTTTCACTCAACACAAAGTGACAATCGACCTCAATGGGGCTTCAATCAATGTTAATCGACGATATCTGACAAAGTTAGATGCAAACTCACTCAAATATATTAGAAATGTTGAAATTCGACTTCAAATTAGGAAGATAGACTTAGAAAATTTTCACTCAACACAAAGTGACAATCGACCTCAATGGGCTTCAATGGATGTTAATCGACGATATCTGACAAAGTTAGACGCAAACTCACTCAAATATATGAGAAATGTTGAAATTCGACTTTAAATTAGGAAGATAGACTTAGAAAATTTTCACTCAACACAAAGTGACAATCGACCTCAATGGGCTTCATTGGATGTTAATCGACGATATCTGACAAAGTTAGATGCAAACTCACTCAAATATATGAGAAATGTTGAAATTCGACTTTAAATTAGGAAGATAGACTTAGAAAATTTTCACTCAACACAAAGTGACAATCGACCTCAATGGGCTTCAATCAATGTTAATCGACGATATCTGACAAAGTTAGATGCAAACTCACTCAAATATATTAGAAATGTTGAAATTCGACTTCAAATTAGGAAGATAGACCTTAGAAAATTTTCACTCAACACAAAGTGACAATCGACCTCAATGGGCTTCAATGGATGTTAATCGACGATATCTGACAAAGTTAGACGCAAACTCACTCAAATATATGAGAAATGTTGAAATTCGACTTTAAATTAGGAAGATAGACTTAGAAAATTTTCACTCAACACAAAGTGACAATCGACCTCAATGGGCCTTCAATGGATGTTAATCGACGATATCTGACAAAGTTAGACGCAAACTCACTCAAATATATGAGAAATGTTGAAATTCGACTTTAAATTAGGAAGATAGACTTAGAAAATTTTCACTCAACACAAAGTGACAATCGACCTCAATGGCTTCAATGGATGTTAATCGACGATATCTGACAAAGTTAGATGCAAACTCACTCAAATATATGAGAAATGTTGAAATTCGACTTCAAATTAGGAAGATAGACTTAGAAAATTTTCACTCATTACAAAGTGACAATCGACCTCAATGGGCTTCAATGGATGTTATCGACGATATCTGACAAAGTTAGATGCAAACTCACTCAAATATATGAGAAATGTTGAAATTCGACTTTAAATAGGAAGATAGACTTAGAAAATTTTCACTCAACACAAAGTGACAATCGACCTCAATGGGCTTCAATGGATGTTAATCGACGATATCTGACAAAGTTAGATGCAAACTCACTCAAATATATGAGAAATGTTGAATTTCGACTTTAAATTAGGAAGATAGACTTAGAAAATTTTCACTCAACACAAAGTGACAATCGACCTCAATGGGCTTCAATCAATGTTAATCGACGATATCTGACAAAGTTAGATGCAAACTCACTCAAATATATTAGAAATGTTGAAATTCGACTTCAAATTAGGAAGATAGACTTAGAAAATTTTCACTCAACACAAAGTGACAATCGACCTCAATGGGCTTCAATGGATGTTAATCGACGATATCTGACAAAGTTAGACGCAAACTCACTCAAATATATGAGAAATGTTGAAATTCGACTTTAAATTAGGAAGATAGACCTAGAAAATTTTCACTCAACACAAAGTGACATCGACCTCAATGGGCTTCAATCAATGTTAATCGACGATATCTGACAAAGTTAGACGCAAACTCACTCAAATATATGAGAAATGTTGAAATTCGACTTTAAATTAGGAAGATAGACTTAGAAAATTTTCACTCAACACAAAAGTGACAATCGACCTCAATCGGCTCATGG
>NW_026613981.1:0-37782 GCF_026250575.1 Diorhabda carinulata
AAGTGGAAAAAAAAGTGGAAAAAAAAGTGGAAAAAAAAGTGGAAAAAAAAGTGGAAAAAAAAGTGGAAAAAAAAGTGGAAAAAAAAGTGGAAAAAAAAGTGGAAAAAAAAGTGGAAAAAAAAGTGGAAAAAAAAGTGGAAAAAAAAGTGGAAAAAAAAGTGGAAAAAAAAGTGGAAAAAAAAGTGGAAAAAAAAGTGGAAAAAAAAGTGGAAAAAAAAGTGGAAAAAAAAAGTGGAAAAAAAAAGTGGAAAAAAAAAGTGGAAAAAAAAGTGGAAAAAAAAAGTGGAAAAAAAAAGTGGAAAAAAAAGCTAAAAATCCTAGGACCAAACCATCTCATCCACCGACTTCGGAAATGGTAAACAATGCGATCAAAGGTTTAAAGGAACGCGGAGGCTCATCTTTACAAGCAATTAAAAAATACATTGCTGCCAATTACAAAGTTGATGCAGAAAAAGTAGCGCCATTCATCAAAAAATATTTGAAAGCATCTGTAGTATCGGGATCTTTGGTACAAACTAAAGGTAAAGGAGCTTCGGGATCATTCAAGTTAGCTTCGGCAACTTCAACTGGTGGTACTTCGGCTAAAACGAATGCTATTGACAAAAAGAAAAAGAAAACAGCCGCTTCTACTACAGGCGTAACTAAATCCAAGAAAATTGTAACAGCAGCAAAACGAAATGCTATTATTGGAGGAGGAGTAGATAAATCGAAAAGTATTAAGAAATCTAATAAAGGCAAAAAAACGACAGGTACAGCAGCGGCGGCATCCTTAAAAACTTCGACGACAACAACAACAACACCGATTACTGATAAGAAAGGCGTTAAAGTTGCCAAAAAAACGGACAAAAAATCTTCGGCCAAAGGAGGAGTCGCCGCCGCCGCCGCCTCCAATACAGCCAGTGCCGCATCATCCGAAATTAAAACGAAGAATCCTACTAAAGCAAAAAAATCCAATAAAGGCAGTCCCACGAAAAAGCCGAAAGCACCAAAACCGAAAACTGCGAAAGCAGCTGCTAGCAGTTCCTCTCCTAAAGCAAGAAAAGCCGCCGTCGCCGCTCCTAAAAAGAAGAAATAAAAAGAATATTTTTTTTCTGACAGAAAGATAGTACAACAATCGAGAAGTATTATCGGACTGATGATGGGTACGACGACAATCGACAATAATAACAAATGGCCCTTATCAGGGCCACAATTTTTTCATTTATTTATGAAGAAAATGAAAAACAAATGTGTTTGTTTTGATGAAACAAGAATTTTTTTTTTTTTGAATTTCGTTTCAATAATTGATATGTTATATTATATAAAATATTTTCATCGATCGATGTAATTGTAGGTTGTTACCTTCTAGATTTGTCTCGACCTACCTAGGATATAGTAGATATAATGTGTTTTATAAACATTCAATTATTATATGTCGATATTGTCTAAAATTTGTTAGTTAAAAATAATAATTTTTCTCTATTTCGTGTGTGCGTGCGTGCGTGCGTGCGTGCGTGTGTGTGTGCGTGCGTGCGTGCGTGTGTCTTCTTTATCCAATCAACAATCACATCTTCCTTTTATATTTCAATGTTTTCAAACGAACACCTATGTTTATATTAAGATATTATACTACTATCATAAATGTTAAATTATTTGTGGTTCTGAAAAGAACCGTTTTTACTTACTATATATATATATAAAACAAAAAATCTATTATCAAATAGATAAAATGTAATTCTATAAAAAAAAAAAAAAAATTTTTTTTGTATTTATGCTCGTTCTCCGCGAATTCTTCTAGCCAATTGGATATCCTTGGGCATAATGGTGACTCTTTTAGCATGAATGGCACACAGATTAGTATCTTCGAATAGACCTACCAAATAAGCCTCACTAGCTTCCTGGAGAGCCATAACCGCTGAACTTTGAAAACGTAAATCTGTTTTAAAATCTTGTGCTATTTCACGAACTAATCGTTGAAATGGCAATTTTCTAATAAGTAATTCGGTACTCTTTTGATAACGTCTTATCTCACGAAGAGCTACTGTACCTGGCCTATAACGATGAGGTTTTTTTACTCCTCCAGTAGCTGGTGCGCTTTTACGAGCGGCTTTCGTCGCTAATTGTTTACGAGGAGCTTTCCCTCCAGTCGATTTTCTAGCCGTTTGTTTAGTACGAGCCATCTTATTTTTTTTTTTTTTTGTAAGTATACAAGAAATTTCAATATACTAAACCGCTATAGCAGCTTGATACACACACAATGAATGAGATAAATTTATTTATGACCTTCTTTTATAGCTTTGCCCAACATTACGGAGTACTAATCTGGGATTGGTGCGTACTTTTTCTAATGGGCGGAGCCGATAGGTATTATAAAGAGATTAGGGAAAATTCTTAGGTCAGTATTTTGAAGTCTTTTCGAAGTTATCATCGGATTGTTTTAGTAGGTATATAGAAAAAACAAAACAAAAGAAAAATAATGACCGGTCGTGGAAAAGGTGGTAAAGGACTTGGAAAAGGGGGTGCAAAACGACACCGAAAAGTTTTACGTGATAATATCCAAGGAATTACCAAACCTGCTATTAGAAGATTAGCTAGACGTGGAGGAGTAAAACGTATATCGGGATTAATTTACGAAGAAACTCGTGGAGTTTTGAAAGTGTTTTTGGAAAATGTTATTAGAGATGCCGTAACATACACTGAACATGCTAAAAGAAAAACGGTAACGGCTATGGATGTTGTTTATGCTTTAAAACGTCAAGGTCGTACTTTATATGGTTTTGGTGGTTAATTTTCATTTTTCATATGTGAAGTAGAAGAATATGTCCTCTATTGCATTTCCATAGCATATGTATATATAAAAAAAAACGGTTCTTTTCAGAACCACAACATAATTTGTTTGAATATGAAAAATTAAAAAAAAAAAAAAAATTAAAAAAAAAAAAAAATAAATAAATAAATAAGTAAGTAAAAAAAGAACTTACACATTAGTTTGTTCTCTTATATATAAGAACAACCTCGCATTTATTGATACGCACATACATACTACATACATGTATACATAATAGATAAGAAAATAAGCGAGTAGAGGAACTTTTATTTATTTTTATCTCATTATTTACAATTTTTGTTTCTAGTACGAACGTTTCTATTAACGATGTTAAAAATAGTCACATAACCACAATTTCAGTTATTATTACAGATGATAAGTTTTCTTATATATCAGGGCATTTTTTTCTTCTTTTTTTTTTTATCTAACAGTACACGTTACACGAGAATCTCTTCTATCTCAACCAAAAAAAAAATAGAGAAATCAACGAATCAATAAATCTATATATATATATATATATATATATATATATATATATATATATATATATATATATATATATATATATATATATATATATATATATATATAATGATATATCTATATTATAATCTCTTTCTATATATATATATAAAAAAAATAATTGTGGCCCTTAAAAGGGCCGGTTTATGCATATGTATGTATTTCGATAAAATAAAGAAAAATAATATAATGAATAAAGAATTAAGCTTTCTTTTCTGTCTTTTTCGGTAAAAGTACAGCTTGAATATTGGGAAGAACACCACCTTGTGCGATGGTTACTCCAGACAACAATTTATTCAATTCTTCATCGTTTCTGATAGCTAATTGTAAATGCCTTGGAATTATACGGGTCTTTTTGTTATCTCTAGCAGCATTTCCTGCTAATTCGAGTACTTCGGCTGCCAAATATTCCATAACAGCTGCCAAATATACTGGAGCTCCGGCACCGACTCGTTCTGCATAATTGCCTTTTCTCAACAAACGATGTATACGTCCTACAGGAAATTGTAATCCAGCTCGGTTTGAGCGAGACTTTGCCTTTCCCTTTACTTTACCACCTTTACCACGTCCAGACATATTTTTTTTATATTTTCTTTTTCCAAAAAAAAAAAAATAGAACTCAGTCAATTGATAACTATGAAGCAACCGATGCGACGAAACTAACTGTTAAACAAAAAATTTAAAACTCGACCTATCTATTTATATTAACATGCCCTACCAATGAAATTATAGCAAACGCGCAAACGTAGAAGGGCGGAGCCTATTACAATTACGTACGTTGATATAAAAGAGAGGAAAATTGTGCGTGCTGTAAATTCTAATTTTATCCACTTTTCGATAAATACGGTACGTTATCCAAGTGTTTCTATTATTTTTTTTTTTTTTAAAGAGAAATAATGCCACCAAAAGCTAGCGGAAAGGCAGCGAAAAAAGCCGGAAAGGCTCAAAAGAATATTTCGAAAGCCGACAAAAAGAAAAAAAGAAGGAGGAAGGAAAGTTATGCTATTTACATTTACAAAGTACTTAAGCAAGTTCATCCTGACACCGGTATATCGAGTAAAGCTATGAGTATAATGAATAGTTTTGTTAATGATATATTCGAACGTATCGCCGCCGAAGCATCCAGATTGGCTCATTATAATAAACGTTCAACAATTACAAGTAGAGAAATTCAAACTGCAGTGAGATTATTGCTTCCCGGAGAATTAGCAAAACACGCAGTCAGTGAAGGAACTAAAGCCGTTACCAAATATACCAGTTCTAAATAATAAATATAACACATCTACTATATTGACCGAAAATTTTTTATTTTATTTACTTAAATAATATCATCGACCAAAAAAAAAAAACGGTTCTTTTCAGAACCACAATACTATTTTTGTTATTTATATATGATAACAACGAACGAACGAACGACTTTAATTCAATTGAATTCTATTAAATATGAATAAAGATGATATTCCACTTAACTGAAAATTATATATATATATATATATATATATATATATATATATATAAAAACTTTCTAACGTCGCTTTTGTTTTAAAAAGTCTCATATACTAATTCATTGTCGGCTAAAGGAAAAAAAAACTCGACCGTCGGTAAAATAAAGCATACAAAGCGGTTGGTGTCGGTTATCGTTGGTTAAAGTAGTTTTTGTGGCTTCTTTGAAGTTTTGTTAAAAGTAAAAACACTCTTTTTTGTTCTTTCCAAATTGGTTTGAAATTTTAAATAAAATATGTTCATTTCCTAAAATAATATATTATACAATGTAAAAAAAATTGTCGGATAAAATATTAAATAATATTGTAATAGACAGACATATTTTGCGAATAGAGCAAAGTTCGTTTAAAGAAAATTTAATCAGTCAATCAATCTATTGTAATAATTATAATTTGCTACTACCATCATTCAATATCTAAAATGAAATATACGCGGATTCCAATATTGAAATTTGATATTTTTTTCTTATATTTAGTATGTCGGAAGATTTTTATTGAAAAATACTCATAATAATATATATTAGTTACGAACATATAGTAGAAACGTGTAGCGCAAGTCAGGGTAGACATGTCACCATTCAAATGATAATTGCGGTATTATTTCAATTGGTTTTCATATTTTTAAATATTGGTCATTATTGTGAATAGACACGTTTCTATTTACGTTCATTGTATTTTAAGAAGGACTTTTATTTAATTTCGAAATTATATCTAAAGTGCTAAGCATCGTCGGAAATAAATTTTTAACCATTTTTAAGTGGTACTTTTTTTTAATAACAAACGTTATTAGCCGTTATTAAATTATAGTAAAACCTCGGCGAAAGTTCGAAGTATACCTTAGTTAGTTCTTCGTCAATTTTTTTCATTACATTCGATTCGAAAATCTCGAGGAAACCAAGGTTTTTGAGGTTGGTTTGGTTTATGAGGTTCGTTTTTTAACTTAGTTCTATTCGTTCGTTCAGTCTTCCGTCCGCTTCATTTGAATGACTACTCTTGTAACTCATTACACGCGGAAAATTAAAAGTCTTTTATACTACTAAGTGTATATATAGAGGTGAAATTTTATATAACGAAATATAAAACTACATCCAATATTTTTTTTTCTTTTTTTCTTTATATCAGTTTAGTGTAGTTTATCGACGATATAATAACACACAAGGTTGTTAGTAGTTATGGCGGATATAGAAAATCAAACTTCGGTTGTAACCGCAACGTCTGCGTCTAATTCACCGCAGGTTTCGTCGTCTCCAATAAATAAAAAGGAAAAAAAAGCTAAAAATCCTAGGACCAAACCATCTCATCCACCGACTTCGGAAATGGTAAACAATGCGATCAAAGGTTTAAAGGAACGCGGAGGCTCATCTTTACAAGCAATTAAAAAATACATTGCTGCCAATTACAAAGTTGATGCAGAAAAAGTAGCGCCATTCATCAAAAAATATTTGAAAGCATCTGTAGTATCGGGATCTTTGGTACAAACTAAAGGTAAAGGAGCTTCGGGATCATTCAAGTTAGCTTCGGCAATTTTTATTATTACAGATGATAAGTAGTATAGTTTATTGACGATACAATAACAATCAATTACCAATAACAAACCTACCAATTAGCTATAAAAACCCAAAAATTAGCTATAAAAACCCAAAAATTAGCTATAAAAACCCAAAAATTAGCTATAAAAACCCAAAAATTAGCTATAAAAACCCAAAAATTAGCTATAAAAACCCAAAAATTAGCTATAAAACCCAAAAATTAGCTATAAAAACCCAAAAATTAGCTATAAAACCCAAAAATTAGCTATAAAAACCCAAAAATTAGCTATAAAAACCCAAAAATTAGCTATAAAAACCCAAAAATTAGCTATAAAAACCCAAAAATTAGCTATAAAAACCCAAAAATTAGCTATAAAAACCCAAAAATTAGCTATAAAAACCCAAAAATTAGCTATAAAAACCCAAAAAAGTGGAAAAAAAAGTGGAAAAAAAAGTGGAAAAAAAAGTGGAAAAAAAAGTGGAAAAAAAAGTGGAAAAAAAAGTGGAAAAAAAAGTGGAAAAAAAAGTGGAAAAAAAAGTGGAAAAAAAAGTGGAAAAAAAAGTGGAAAAAAAAGTGGAAAAAAAAGTGGAAAAAAAAGTGGAAAAAAAAGTGGAAAAAAAAGTGGAAAAAAAAGTGGAAAAAAAAGTGGAAAAAAAAGTGGAAAAAAAAGTGGAAAAAAAAGTGGAAAAAAAAGTGGAAAAAAAAGTGGAAAAAAAAGTGGAAAAAAAAGTGGAAAAAAAAGTGGAAAAAAAAGTGGAAAAAAAAGTGGAAAAAAAAGTGGAAAAAAAAGTGGAAAAAAAAGTGGAAAAAAAAGTGGAAAAAAAAGTGGAAAAAAAAGTGGAAAAAAAAGTGGAAAAAAAAGTGGAAAAAAAAGTGGAAAAAAAAGTGGAAAAAAAAGTGGAAAAAAAAGTGGAAAAAAAAGTGGAAAAAAAAGTGGAAAAAAAAGTGGAAAAAAAAAGTGGAAAAAAAAAGTGGAAAAAAAAAGTGGAAAAAAAAAGTGGAAAAAAAAAGTGGAAAAAAAAGTGGAAAAAAAAAGTGGAAAAAAAAGTGGAAAAAAAAGTGGAAAAAAAAAGTGGAAAAAAAAAGTGGAAAAAAAAAGTGGAAAAAAAAGTGGAAAAAAAAAGTGGAAAAAAAAAGTGGAAAAAAAAAGTGGAAAAAAAAAGTGGAAAAAAAAAGTGGAAAAAAAAAGTGGAAAAAAAAGTGGAAAAAAAAAGTGGAAAAAAAAAGTGGAAAAAAAAGCTAAAAATCCTAGGACCAAACCATCTCATCCACCGACTTCGGAAATGGTAAACAATGCGATCAAAGGTTTAAAGGAACGCGGAGGCTCATCTTTACAAGCAATTAAAAAATACATTGCTGCCAATTACAAAGTTGATGCAGAAAAAGTAGCGCCATTCATCAAAAAATATTTGAAAGCATCTGTAGTATCGGGATCTTTGGTACAAACTAAAGGTAAAGGAGCTTCGGGATCATTCAAGTTAGCTTCGGCAATTTTTATTATTACAGATGATAAGTAGTATAGTTTATTGACGATACAATAACAATCAATTACCAATAACAAACCTACCAATTAGCTATAAAAACCCAAAAATTAGCTATAAAAACCCAAAAATTAGCTATAAAAACCCAAAAATTAGCTATAAAAACCCAAAAATTAGCTATAAAAACCCAAAAATTAGCTATAAAAACCCAAAAATTAGCTATAAAAACCCAAAAAAGTGGAAAAAAAAGTGGAAAAAAAAGTGGAAAAAAAAGTGGAAAAAAAAGTGGAAAAAAAAGTGGAAAAAAAAGTGGAAAAAAAAGTGGAAAAAAAAGTGGAAAAAAAAGTGGAAAAAAAAGTGGAAAAAAAAGTGGAAAAAAAAGTGGAAAAAAAAGTGGAAAAAAAAGTGGAAAAAAAAGTGGAAAAAAAAGTGGAAAAAAAAGTGGAAAAAAAAGTGGAAAAAAAAGTGGAAAAAAAAGTGGAAAAAAAAGTGGAAAAAAAAGTGGAAAAAAAAGTGGAAAAAAAAGTGGAAAAAAAAGTGGAAAAAAAAGTGGAAAAAAAAGTGGAAAAAAAAGTGGAAAAAAAAGTGGAAAAAAAAGTGGAAAAAAAAAGTGGAAAAAAAAAGTGGAAAAAAAAAGTGGAAAAAAAAGTGGAAAAAAAAAGTGGAAAAAAAAGTGGAAAAAAAAGTGGAAAAAAAAAGTGGAAAAAAAAAGTGGAAAAAAAAAGTGGAAAAAAAAAGTGGAAAAAAAAGTGGAAAAAAAAGTGGAAAAAAAAGTGGAAAAAAAAGTGGAAAAAAAAGTGGAAAAAAAAGTGGAAAAAAAAGTGGAAAAAAAAGTGGAAAAAAAAAGTGGAAAAAAAAAGTGGAAAAAAAAAGTGGAAAAAAAAGTGGAAAAAAAAAGTGGAAAAAAAAAGTGGAAAAAAAAGCTAAAAATCCTAGGACCAAACCATCTCATCCACCGACTTCGGAAATGGTAAACAATGCGATCAAAGGTTTAAAGGAACGCGGAGGCTCATCTTTACAAGCAATTAAAAAATACATTGCTGCCAATTACAAAGTTGATGCAGAAAAAGTAGCGCCATTCATCAAAAAATATTTGAAAGCATCTGTAGTATCGGGATCTTTGGTACAAACTAAAGGTAAAGGAGCTTCGGGATCATTCAAGTTAGCTTCGGCAACTTCAACTGGTGGTACTTCGGCTAAAACGAATGCTATTGACAAAAAGAAAAAGAAAACAGCCGCTTCTACTACAGGCGTAACTAAATCCAAGAAAATTGTAACAGCAGCAAAACGAAATGCTATTATTGGAGGAGGAGTAGATAAATCGAAAAGTATTAAGAAATCTAATAAAGGCAAAAAAACGACAGGTACAGCAGCGGCGGCATCCTTAAAAACTTCGACGACAACAACAACAACACCGATTACTGATAAGAAAGGCGTTAAAGTTGCCAAAAAAACGGACAAAAAATCTTCGGCCAAAGGAGGAGTCGCCGCCGCCGCCGCCTCCAATACAGCCAGTGCCGCATCATCCGAAATTAAAACGAAGAATCCTACTAAAGCAAAAAAATCCAATAAAGGCAGTCCCACGAAAAAGCCGAAAGCACCAAAACCGAAAACTGCGAAAGCAGCTGCTAGCAGTTCCTCTCCTAAAGCAAGAAAAGCCGCCGTCGCCGCTCCTAAAAAGAAGAAATAAAAAGAATATTTTTTTTCTGTATTTTTTTTCTGACAGAAAGATAGTACAACAATCGAGAAGTATTATCGGACTGATGATGGGTACGACGACAATCGACAATAATAACAAATGGCCCTTATCAGGGCCACAATTTTTTCATTTATTTATGAAGAAAATGAAAAACAAATGTGTTTGTTTTGATGAAACAAGAATTTTTTTTTTTTTGAATTTCGTTTCAATAATTGATATGTTATATTATATAAAATATTTTCATCGATCGATGTAATTGTAGGTTGTTACCTTCTAGATTTGTCTCGACCTACCTAGGATATAGTAGATATAATGTGTTTTATAAACATTCAATTATTATATGTCGATATTGTCTAAAATTTGTTAGTTAAAAATAATAATTTTTCTCTATTTCGTGTGTGCGTGCGTGCGTGCGTGCGTGCGTGTGTGTGTGCGTGCGTGCGTGCGTGTGTCTTCTTTATCCAATCAACAATCACATCTTCCTTTTATATTTCAATGTTTTCAAACGAACACCTATGTTTATATTAAGATATTATACTACTATCATAAATGTTAAATTATTTGTGGTTCTGAAAAGAACCGTTTTTACTTACTATATATATATATATAAAACAAAAAATCTATTATCAAATAGATAAAATGTAATTCTATAAAAAAAAAAAAAAAATTTTTTTTGTATTTATGCTCGTTCTCCGCGAATTCTTCTAGCCAATTGGATATCCTTGGGCATAATGGTGACTCTTTTAGCATGAATGGCACACAGATTAGTATCTTCGAATAGACCTACCAAATAAGCCTCACTAGCTTCCTGGAGAGCCATAACCGCTGAACTTTGAAAACGTAAATCTGTTTTAAAATCTTGTGCTATTTCACGAACTAATCGTTGAAATGGCAATTTTCTAATAAGTAATTCGGTACTCTTTTGATAACGTCTTATCTCACGAAGAGCTACTGTACCTGGCCTATAACGATGAGGTTTTTTTACTCCTCCAGTAGCTGGTGCGCTTTTACGAGCGGCTTTCGTCGCTAATTGTTTACGAGGAGCTTTCCCTCCAGTCGATTTTCTAGCCGTTTGTTTAGTACGAGCCATCTTATTTTTTTTTTTTTTTGTAAGTATACAAGAAATTTCAATATACTAAACCGCTATAGCAGCTTGATACACACACAATGAATGAGATAAATTTATTTATGACCTTCTTTTATAGCTTTGCCCAACATTACGGAGTACTAATCTGGGATTGGTGCGTACTTTTTCTAATGGGCGGAGCCGATAGGTATTATAAAGAGATTAGGGAAAATTCTTAGGTCAGTATTTTGAAGTCTTTTCGAAGTTATCATCGGATTGTTTTAGTAGGTATATAGAAAAAACAAAACAAAAGAAAAATAATGACCGGTCGTGGAAAAGGTGGTAAAGGACTTGGAAAAGGGGGTGCAAAACGACACCGAAAAGTTTTACGTGATAATATCCAAGGAATTACCAAACCTGCTATTAGAAGATTAGCTAGACGTGGAGGAGTAAAACGTATATCGGGATTAATTTACGAAGAAACTCGTGGAGTTTTGAAAGTGTTTTTGGAAAATGTTATTAGAGATGCCGTAACATACACTGAACATGCTAAAAGAAAAACGGTAACGGCTATGGATGTTGTTTATGCTTTAAAACGTCAAGGTCGTACTTTATATGGTTTTGGTGGTTAATTTTCATTTTTCATATGTGAAGTAGAAGAATATGTCCTCTATTGCATTTCCATAGCATATGTATATATAAAAAAAAACGGTTCTTTTCAGAACCACAACATAATTTGTTTGAATATGAAAAATTAAAAAAAAAAAAAAAATTAAAAAAAAAAAAAGTAAGTAAAAAAAGAACTTACACATTAGTTTGTTCTCTTATATATAAGAACAACCTCGCATTTATTGATACGCACATACATACTACATACATGTATACATAATAGATAAGAAAATAAGCGAGTAGAGGAACTTTTATTTATTTTTATCTCATTATTTACAATTTTTGTTTCTAGTACGAACGTTTCTATTAACGATGTTAAAAATAGTCACATAACCACAATTTCAGTTATTATTACAGATGATAAGTTTTCTTATATATCAGGGCATTTTTTTCTTCTTTTTTTTTTTATCTAACAGTACACGTTACACGAGAATCTCTTCTATCTCAACCAAAAAAAAAATAGAGAAATCAACGAATCAATAAATCTATATATATATATATATATATATATATATATATATATATATATATATATATATATATATATATATATATATATATATATATATATATATATATATATATAAAATGATATATCTATATTATAATCTCTTTCTATATATATATATAAAAAAAATAATTGTGGCCCTTAAAAGGGCCGGTTTATGCATATGTATGTATTTCGATAAAATAAAGAAAAATAATATAATGAATAAAGAATTAAGCTTTCTTTTCTGTCTTTTTCGGTAAAAGTACAGCTTGAATATTGGGAAGAACACCACCTTGTGCGATGGTTACTCCAGACAACAATTTATTCAATTCTTCATCGTTTCTGATAGCTAATTGTAAATGCCTTGGAATTATACGGGTCTTTTTGTTATCTCTAGCAGCATTTCCTGCTAATTCGAGTACTTCGGCTGCCAAATATTCCATAACAGCTGCCAAATATACTGGAGCTCCGGCACCGACTCGTTCTGCATAATTGCCTTTTCTCAACAAACGATGTATACGTCCTACAGGAAATTGTAATCCAGCTCGGTTTGAGCGAGACTTTGCCTTTCCCTTTACTTTACCACCTTTACCACGTCCAGACATATTTTTTTTATATTTTCTTTTTCCAAAAAAAAAAAAATAGAACTCAGTCAATTGATAACTATGAAGCAACCGATGCGACGAAACTAACTGTTAAACAAAAAATTTAAAACTCGACCTATCTATTTATATTAACATGCCCTACCAATGAAATTATAGCAAACGCGCAAACGTAGAAGGGCGGAGCCTATTACAATTACGTACGTTGATATAAAAGAGAGGAAAATTGTGCGTGCTGTAAATTCTAATTTTATCCACTTTTCGATAAATACGGTACGTTATCCAAGTGTTTCTATTATTTTTTTTTTTTTTAAAGAGAAATAATGCCACCAAAAGCTAGCGGAAAGGCAGCGAAAAAAGCCGGAAAGGCTCAAAAGAATATTTCGAAAGCCGACAAAAAGAAAAAAAGAAGGAGGAAGGAAAGTTATGCTATTTACATTTACAAAGTACTTAAGCAAGTTCATCCTGACACCGGTATATCGAGTAAAGCTATGAGTATAATGAATAGTTTTGTTAATGATATATTCGAACGTATCGCCGCCGAAGCATCCAGATTGGCTCATTATAATAAACGTTCAACAATTACAAGTAGAGAAATTCAAACTGCAGTGAGATTATTGCTTCCCGGAGAATTAGCAAAACACGCAGTCAGTGAAGGAACTAAAGCCGTTACCAAATATACCAGTTCTAAATAATAAATATAACACATCTACTATATTGACCGAAAATTTTTTATTTTATTTACTTAAATAATATCATCGACCAAAAAAAAAAAACGGTTCTTTTCAGAACCACAATACTATTTTTGTTATTTATATATGATAACAACGAACGAACGAACGACTTTAATTCAATTGAATTCTATTAAATATGAATAAAGATGATATTCCACTTAACTGAAAATTATATATATATATATATATATATATATATATATATATATATATATATATATATAAAACTTTCTAACGTCGCTTTTGTTTTAAAAAGTCTCATATACTAATTCATTGTCGGCTAAAGGAAAAAAAAACTCGACCGTCGGTAAAATAAAGCATACAAAGCGGTTGGTGTCGGTTATCGTTGGTTAAAGTAGTTTTTGTGGCTTCTTTGAAGTTTTGTTAAAAGTAAAAACACTCTTTTTTGTTCTTTCCAAATTGGTTTGAAATTTTAAATAAAATATGTTCATTTCCTAAAATAATATATTATACAATGTAAAAAAAATTGTCGGATAAAATATTAAATAATATTGTAATAGACAGACATATTTTGCGAATAGAGCAAAGTTCGTTTAAAGAAAATTTAATCAGTCAATCAATCTATTGTAATAATTATAATTTGCTACTACCATCATTCAATATCTAAAATGAAATATACGCGGATTCCAATATTGAAATTTGATATTTTTTTCTTATATTTAGTATGTCGGAAGATTTTTATTGAAAAATACTCATAATAATATATATTAGTTACGAACATATAGTAGAAACGTGTAGCGCAAGTCAGGGTAGACATGTCACCATTCAAATGATAATTGCGGTATTATTTCAATTGGTTTTCATATTTTTAAATATTGGTCATTATTGTGAATAGACACGTTTCTATTTACGTTCATTGTATTTTAAGAAGGACTTTTATTTAATTTCGAAATTATATCTAAAGTGCTAAGCATCGTCGGAAATAAATTTTTAACCATTTTTAAGTGGTACTTTTTTTTAATAACAAACGTTATTAGCCGTTATTAAATTATAGTAAAACCTCGGCGAAAGTTCGAAGTATACCTTAGTTAGTTCTTCGTCAATTTTTTTCATTACATTCGATTCGAAAATCTCGAGGAAACCAAGGTTTTTGAGGTTGGTTTGGTTTATGAGGTTCGTTTTTTAACTTAGTTCTATTCGTTCGTTCAGTCTTCCGTCCGCTTCATTTGAATGACTACTCTTGTAACTCATTACACGCGGAAAATTAAAAGTCTTTTATACTACTAAGTGTATATATAGAGGTGAAATTTTATATAACGAAATATAAAACTACATCCAATATTTTTTTTTCTTTTTTTCTTTATATCAGTTTAGTGTAGTTTATCGACGATATAATAACACACAAGGTTGTTAGTAGTTATGGCGGATATAGAAAATCAAACTTCGGTTGTAACCGCAACGTCTGCGTCTAATTCACCGCAGGTTTCGTCGTCTCCAATAAATAAAAAGGAAAAAAAAGCTAAAAATCCTAGGACCAAACCATCTCATCCACCGACTTCGGAAATGGTAAACAATGCGATCAAAGGTTTAAAGGAACGCGGAGGCTCATCTTTACAAGCAATTAAAAAATACATTGCTGCCAATTACAAAGTTGATGCAGAAAAAGTAGCGCCATTCATCAAAAAATATTTGAAAGCATCTGTAGTATCGGGATCTTTGGTACAAACTAAAGGTAAAGGAGCTTCGGGATCATTCAAGTTAGCTTCGGCAATTTTTATTATTACAGATGATAAGTAGTATAGTTTATTGACGATACAATAACAATCAATTACCAATAACAAACCTACCAATTAGCTATAAAAACCCAAAAATTAGCTATAAAAACCCAAAAATTAGCTATAAAAACCCAAAAATTAGCTATAAAAACCCAAAAATTAGCTATAAAAACCCAAAAATTAGCTATAAAAACCCAAAAATTAGCTATAAAACCCAAAAATTAGCTATAAAAACCCAAAAATTAGCTATAAAACCCAAAAATTAGCTATAAAAACCCAAAAATTAGCTATAAAAACCCAAAAATTAGCTATAAAAACCCAAAAATTAGCTATAAAAACCCAAAAATTAGCTATAAAAACCCAAAAATTAGCTATAAAAACCCAAAAATTAGCTATAAAAACCCAAAAATTAGCTATAAAAACCCAAAAAAGTGGAAAAAAAAGTGGAAAAAAAAGTGGAAAAAAAAGTGGAAAAAAAAGTGGAAAAAAAAGTGGAAAAAAAAGTGGAAAAAAAAGTGGAAAAAAAAGTGGAAAAAAAAGTGGAAAAAAAAGTGGAAAAAAAAGTGGAAAAAAAAGTGGAAAAAAAAGTGGAAAAAAAAGTGGAAAAAAAAGTGGAAAAAAAAGTGGAAAAAAAAGTGGAAAAAAAAGTGGAAAAAAAAGTGGAAAAAAAAGTGGAAAAAAAAGTGGAAAAAAAAGTGGAAAAAAAAGTGGAAAAAAAAGTGGAAAAAAAAGTGGAAAAAAAAGTGGAAAAAAAAGTGGAAAAAAAAGTGGAAAAAAAAGTGGAAAAAAAAGTGGAAAAAAAAAGTGGAAAAAAAAAGTGGAAAAAAAAGTGGAAAAAAAAGTGGAAAAAAAAGTGGAAAAAAAAAGTGGAAAAAAAAAGTGGAAAAAAAAAGTGGAAAAAAAAGTGGAAAAAAAAAGTGGAAAAAAAAAGTGGAAAAAAAAGCTAAAAATCCTAGGACCAAACCATCTCATCCACCGACTTCGGAAATGGTAAACAATGCGATCAAAGGTTTAAAGGAACGCGGAGGCTCATCTTTACAAGCAATTAAAAAATACATTGCTGCCAATTACAAAGTTGATGCAGAAAAAGTAGCGCCATTCATCAAAAAATATTTGAAAGCATCTGTAGTATCGGGATCTTTGGTACAAACTAAAGGTAAAGGAGCTTCGGGATCATTCAAGTTAGCTTCGGCAACTTCAACTGGTGGTACTTCGGCTAAAACGAATGCTATTGACAAAAAGAAAAAGAAAACAGCCGCTTCTACTACAGGCGTAACTAAATCCAAGAAAATTGTAACAGCAGCAAAACGAAATGCTATTATTGGAGGAGGAGTAGATAAATCGAAAAGTATTAAGAAATCTAATAAAGGCAAAAAAACGACAGGTACAGCAGCGGCGGCATCCTTAAAAACTTCGACGACAACAACAACAACACCGATTACTGATAAGAAAGGCGTTAAAGTTGCCAAAAAAACGGACAAAAAATCTTCGGCCAAAGGAGGAGTCGCCGCCGCCGCCGCCTCCAATACAGCCAGTGCCGCATCATCCGAAATTAAAACGAAGAATCCTACTAAAGCAAAAAAATCCAATAAAGGCAGTCCCACGAAAAAGCCGAAAGCACCAAAACCGAAAACTGCGAAAGCAGCTGCTAGCAGTTCCTCTCCTAAAGCAAGAAAAGCCGCCGTCGCCGCTCCTAAAAAGAAGAAATAAAAAGAATATTTTTTTTCTGACAGAAAGATAGTACAACAATCGAGAAGTATTATCGGACTGATGATGGGTACGACGACAATCGACAATAATAACAAATGGCCCTTATCAGGGCCACAATTTTTTCATTTATTTATGAAGAAAATGAAAAACAAATGTGTTTGTTTTGATGAAACAAGAATTTTTTTTTTTTTGAATTTCGTTTCAATAATTGATATGTTATATTATATAAAATATTTTCATCGATCGATGTAATTGTAGGTTGTTACCTTCTAGATTTGTCTCGACCTACCTAGGATATAGTAGATATAATGTGTTTTATAAACATTCAATTATTATATGTCGATATTGTCTAAAATTTGTTAGTTAAAAATAATAATTTTTCTCTATTTCGTGTGTGCGTGCGTGCGTGCGTGCGTGCGTGTGTGTGTGCGTGCGTGCGTGCGTGTGTCTTCTTTATCCAATCAACAATCACATCTTCCTTTTATATTTCAATGTTTTCAAACGAACACCTATGTTTATATTAAGATATTATACTACTATCATAAATGTTAAATTATTTGTGGTTCTGAAAAGAACCGTTTTTACTTACTATATATATATATATAAAACAAAAAATCTATTATCAAATAGATAAAATGTAATTCTATAAAAAAAAAAAAAAAATTTTTTTTGTATTTATGCTCGTTCTCCGCGAATTCTTCTAGCCAATTGGATATCCTTGGGCATAATGGTGACTCTTTTAGCATGAATGGCACACAGATTAGTATCTTCGAATAGACCTACCAAATAAGCCTCACTAGCTTCCTGGAGAGCCATAACCGCTGAACTTTGAAAACGTAAATCTGTTTTAAAATCTTGTGCTATTTCACGAACTAATCGTTGAAATGGCAATTTTCTAATAAGTAATTCGGTACTCTTTTGATAACGTCTTATCTCACGAAGAGCTACTGTACCTGGCCTATAACGATGAGGTTTTTTTACTCCTCCAGTAGCTGGTGCGCTTTTACGAGCGGCTTTCGTCGCTAATTGTTTACGAGGAGCTTTCCCTCCAGTCGATTTTCTAGCCGTTTGTTTAGTACGAGCCATCTTATTTTTTTTTTTTTTTGTAAGTATACAAGAAATTTCAATATACTAAACCGCTATAGCAGCTTGATACACACACAATGAATGAGATAAATTTATTTATGACCTTCTTTTATAGCTTTGCCCAACATTACGGAGTACTAATCTGGGATTGGTGCGTACTTTTTCTAATGGGCGGAGCCGATAGGTATTATAAAGAGATTAGGGAAAATTCTTAGGTCAGTATTTTGAAGTCTTTTCGAAGTTATCATCGGATTGTTTTAGTAGGTATATAGAAAAAACAAAACAAAAGAAAAATAATGACCGGTCGTGGAAAAGGTGGTAAAGGACTTGGAAAAGGGGGTGCAAAACGACACCGAAAAGTTTTACGTGATAATATCCAAGGAATTACCAAACCTGCTATTAGAAGATTAGCTAGACGTGGAGGAGTAAAACGTATATCGGGATTAATTTACGAAGAAACTCGTGGAGTTTTGAAAGTGTTTTTGGAAAATGTTATTAGAGATGCCGTAACATACACTGAACATGCTAAAAGAAAAACGGTAACGGCTATGGATGTTGTTTATGCTTTAAAACGTCAAGGTCGTACTTTATATGGTTTTGGTGGTTAATTTTCATTTTTCATATGTGAAGTAGAAGAATATGTCCTCTATTGCATTTCCATAGCATATGTATATATAAAAAAAAACGGTTCTTTTCAGAACCACAACATAATTTGTTTGAATATGAAAAATTAAAAAAAAAAAAAAAATTAAAAAAAAAAAAAAATAAATAAATAAATAAGTAAGTAAAAAAAGAACTTACACATTAGTTTGTTCTCTTATATATAAGAACAACCTCGCATTTATTGATACGCACATACATACTACATACATGTATACATAATAGATAAGAAAATAAGCGAGTAGAGGAACTTTTATTTATTTTTATCTCATTATTTACAATTTTTGTTTCTAGTACGAACGTTTCTATTAACGATGTTAAAAATAGTCACATAACCACAATTTCAGTTATTATTACAGATGATAAGTTTTCTTATATATCAGGGCATTTTTTTCTTCTTTTTTTTTTTATCTAACAGTACACGTTACACGAGAATCTCTTCTATCTCAACCAAAAAAAAAATAGAGAAATCAACGAATCAATAAATCTATATATATATATATATATATATATATATATATATATATATATATATATATATATATATATATATATATATATATATATATATATATATATATATATAGATATATCTATATTATAATCTCTTTCTATATATATATATAAAAAAAATAATTGTGGCCCTTAAAAGGGCCGGTTTATGCATATGTATGTATTTCGATAAAATAAAGAAAAATAATATAATGAATAAAGAATTAAGCTTTCTTTTCTGTCTTTTTCGGTAAAAGTACAGCTTGAATATTGGGAAGAACACCACCTTGTGCGATGGTTACTCCAGACAACAATTTATTCAATTCTTCATCGTTTCTGATAGCTAATTGTAAATGCCTTGGAATTATACGGGTCTTTTTGTTATCTCTAGCAGCATTTCCTGCTAATTCGAGTACTTCGGCTGCCAAATATTCCATAACAGCTGCCAAATATACTGGAGCTCCGGCACCGACTCGTTCTGCATAATTGCCTTTTCTCAACAAACGATGTATACGTCCTACAGGAAATTGTAATCCAGCTCGGTTTGAGCGAGACTTTGCCTTTCCCTTTACTTTACCACCTTTACCACGTCCAGACATATTTTTTTTATATTTTCTTTTTCCAAAAAAAAAAAAATAGAACTCAGTCAATTGATAACTATGAAGCAACCGATGCGACGAAACTAACTGTTAAACAAAAAATTTAAAACTCGACCTATCTATTTATATTAACATGCCCTACCAATGAAATTATAGCAAACGCGCAAACGTAGAAGGGCGGAGCCTATTACAATTACGTACGTTGATATAAAAGAGAGGAAAATTGTGCGTGCTGTAAATTCTAATTTTATCCACTTTTCGATAAATACGGTACGTTATCCAAGTGTTTCTATTATTTTTTTTTTTTTTAAAGAGAAATAATGCCACCAAAAGCTAGCGGAAAGGCAGCGAAAAAAGCCGGAAAGGCTCAAAAGAATATTTCGAAAGCCGACAAAAAGAAAAAAAGAAGGAGGAAGGAAAGTTATGCTATTTACATTTACAAAGTACTTAAGCAAGTTCATCCTGACACCGGTATATCGAGTAAAGCTATGAGTATAATGAATAGTTTTGTTAATGATATATTCGAACGTATCGCCGCCGAAGCATCCAGATTGGCTCATTATAATAAACGTTCAACAATTACAAGTAGAGAAATTCAAACTGCAGTGAGATTATTGCTTCCCGGAGAATTAGCAAAACACGCAGTCAGTGAAGGAACTAAAGCCGTTACCAAATATACCAGTTCTAAATAATAAATATAACACATCTACTATATTGACCGAAAATTTTTTATTTTATTTACTTAAATAATATCATCGACCAAAAAAAAAAAACGGTTCTTTTCAGAACCACAATACTATTTTTGTTATTTATATATGATAACAACGAACGAACGAACGACTTTAATTCAATTGAATTCTATTAAATATGAATAAAGATGATATTCCACTTAACTGAAAATTATATATATATATATATATATATATATATATATATATATATATATATATATATAAAACTTTCTAACGTCGCTTTTGTTTTAAAAAGTCTCATATACTAATTCATTGTCGGCTAAAGGAAAAAAAAACTCGACCGTCGGTAAAATAAAGCATACAAAGCGGTTGGTGTCGGTTATCGTTGGTTAAAGTAGTTTTTGTGGCTTCTTTGAAGTTTTGTTAAAAGTAAAAACACTCTTTTTTGTTCTTTCCAAATTGGTTTGAAATTTTAAATAAAATATGTTCATTTCCTAAAATAATATATTATACAATGTAAAAAAAATTGTCGGATAAAATATTAAATAATATTGTAATAGACAGACATATTTTGCGAATAGAGCAAAGTTCGTTTAAAGAAAATTTAATCAGTCAATCAATCTATTGTAATAATTATAATTTGCTACTACCATCATTCAATATCTAAAATGAAATATACGCGGATTCCAATATTGAAATTTGATATTTTTTTCTTATATTTAGTATGTCGGAAGATTTTTATTGAAAAATACTCATAATAATATATATTAGTTACGAACATATAGTAGAAACGTGTAGCGCAAGTCAGGGTAGACATGTCACCATTCAAATGATAATTGCGGTATTATTTCAATTGGTTTTCATATTTTTAAATATTGGTCATTATTGTGAATAGACACGTTTCTATTTACGTTCATTGTATTTTAAGAAGGACTTTTATTTAATTTCGAAATTATATCTAAAGTGCTAAGCATCGTCGGAAATAAATTTTTAACCATTTTTAAGTGGTACTTTTTTTTAATAACAAACGTTATTAGCCGTTATTAAATTATAGTAAAACCTCGGCGAAAGTTCGAAGTATACCTTAGTTAGTTCTTCGTCAATTTTTTTCATTACATTCGATTCGAAAATCTCGAGGAAACCAAGGTTTTTGAGGTTGGTTTGGTTTATGAGGTTCGTTTTTTAACTTAGTTCTATTCGTTCGTTCAGTCTTCCGTCCGCTTCATTTGAATGACTACTCTTGTAACTCATTACACGCGGAAAATTAAAAGTCTTTTATACTACTAAGTGTATATATAGAGGTGAAATTTTATATAACGAAATATAAAACTACATCCAATATTTTTTTTTCTTTTTTTCTTTATATCAGTTTAGTGTAGTTTATCGACGATATAATAACACACAAGGTTGTTAGTAGTTATGGCGGATATAGAAAATCAAACTTCGGTTGTAACCGCAACGTCTGCGTCTAATTCACCGCAGGTTTCGTCGTCTCCAATAAATAAAAAGGAAAAAAAAGCTAAAAATCCTAGGACCAAACCATCTCATCCACCGACTTCGGAAATGGTAAACAATGCGATCAAAGGTTTAAAGGAACGCGGAGGCTCATCTTTACAAGCAATTAAAAAATACATTGCTGCCAATTACAAAGTTGATGCAGAAAAAGTAGCGCCATTCATCAAAAAATATTTGAAAGCATCTGTAGTATCGGGATCTTTGGTACAAACTAAAGGTAAAGGAGCTTCGGGATCATTCAAGTTAGCTTCGGCAATTTTTATTATTACAGATGATAAGTAGTATAGTTTATTGACGATACAATAACAATCAATTACCAATAACAAACCTACCAATTAGCTATAAAAACCCAAAAATTAGCTATAAAAACCCAAAAATTAGCTATAAAAACCCAAAAATTAGCTATAAAAACCCAAAAATTAGCTATAAAAACCCAAAAATTAGCTATAAAAACCCAAAAATTAGCTATAAAACCCAAAAATTAGCTATAAAAACCCAAAAATTAGCTATAAAACCCAAAAATTAGCTATAAAAACCCAAAAATTAGCTATAAAAACCCAAAAATTAGCTATAAAAACCCAAAAATTAGCTATAAAAACCCAAAAATTAGCTATAAAAACCCAAAAATTAGCTATAAAAACCCAAAAATTAGCTATAAAAACCCAAAAATTAGCTATAAAAACCCAAAAAAGTGGAAAAAAAAGTGGAAAAAAAAGTGGAAAAAAAAGTGGAAAAAAAAGTGGAAAAAAAAGTGGAAAAAAAAGTGGAAAAAAAAGTGGAAAAAAAAGTGGAAAAAAAAGTGGAAAAAAAAGTGGAAAAAAAAGTGGAAAAAAAAGTGGAAAAAAAAGTGGAAAAAAAAGTGGAAAAAAAAGTGGAAAAAAAAGTGGAAAAAAAAGTGGAAAAAAAAGTGGAAAAAAAAGTGGAAAAAAAAGTGGAAAAAAAAGTGGAAAAAAAAGTGGAAAAAAAAGTGGAAAAAAAAGTGGAAAAAAAAGTGGAAAAAAAAGTGGAAAAAAAAGTGGAAAAAAAAGTGGAAAAAAAAGTGGAAAAAAAAGTGGAAAAAAAAGTGGAAAAAAAAGTGGAAAAAAAAGTGGAAAAAAAAGTGGAAAAAAAAGTGGAAAAAAAAGTGGAAAAAAAAGTGGAAAAAAAAGTGGAAAAAAAAGTGGAAAAAAAAGTGGAAAAAAAAGTGGAAAAAAAAGTGGAAAAAAAAGTGGAAAAAAAAGTGGAAAAAAAAAGTGGAAAAAAAAGTGGAAAAAAAAAGTGGAAAAAAAAGTGGAAAAAAAAAGTGGAAAAAAAAGTGGAAAAAAAAGTGGAAAAAAAAGTGGAAAAAAAAGTGGAAAAAAAAGTGGAAAAAAAAGTGGAAAAAAAAGTGGAAAAAAAAGTGGAAAAAAAAGTGGAAAAAAAAGTGGAAAAAAAAGTGGAAAAAAAAGTGGAAAAAAAAGTGGAAAAAAAAGTGGAAAAAAAAGTGGAAAAAAAAGTGGAAAAAAAAGTGGAAAAAAAAGTGGAAAAAAAAGTGGAAAAAAAAGTGGAAAAAAAAGTGGAAAAAAAAGTGGAAAAAAAAGTGGAAAAAAAAGTGGAAAAAAAAGTGGAAAAAAAAGTGGAAAAAAAAGTGGAAAAAAAAGTGGAAAAAAAAGTGGAAAAAAAAGTGGAAAAAAAAGTGGAAAAAAAAGTGGAAAAAAAAAGTGGAAAAAAAAGTGGAAAAAAAAGTGGAAAAAAAAGTGGAAAAAAAAGTGGAAAAAAAAAGTGGAAAAAAAAAGTGGAAAAAAAAAGTGGAAAAAAAAGTGGAAAAAAAAAGTGGAAAAAAAAAGTGGAAAAAAAAAGTGGAAAAAAAAAGTGGAAAAAAAAGTGGAAAAAAAAAGTGGAAAAAAAAAGTGGAAAAAAAAGCTAAAAATCCTAGGACCAAACCATCTCATCCACCGACTTCGGAAATGGTAAACAATGCGATCAAAGGTTTAAAGGAACGCGGAGGCTCATCTTTACAAGCAATTAAAAAATACATTGCTGCCAATTACAAAGTTGATGCAGAAAAAGTAGCGCCATTCATCAAAAAATATTTGAAAGCATCTGTAGTATCGGGATCTTTGGTACAAACTAAAGGTAAAGGAGCTTCGGGATCATTCAAGTTAGCTTCGGCAACTTCAACTGGTGGTACTTCGGCTAAAACGAATGCTATTGACAAAAAGAAAAAGAAAACAGCCGCTTCTACTACAGGCGTAACTAAATCCAAGAAAATTGTAACAGCAGCAAAACGAAATGCTATTATTGGAGGAGGAGTAGATAAATCGAAAAGTATTAAGAAATCTAATAAAGGCAAAAAAACGACAGGTACAGCAGCGGCGGCATCCTTAAAAACTTCGACGACAACAACAACAACACCGATTACTGATAAGAAAGGCGTTAAAGTTGCCAAAAAAACGGACAAAAAATCTTCGGCCAAAGGAGGAGTCGCCGCCGCCGCCGCCTCCAATACAGCCAGTGCCGCATCATCCGAAATTAAAACGAAGAATCCTACTAAAGCAAAAAAATCCAATAAAGGCAGTCCCACGAAAAAGCCGAAAGCACCAAAACCGAAAACTGCGAAAGCAGCTGCTAGCAGTTCCTCTCCTAAAGCAAGAAAAGCCGCCGTCGCCGCTCCTAAAAAGAAGAAATAAAAAGAATATTTTTTTTCTGACAGAAAGATAGTACAACAATCGAGAAGTATTATCGGACTGATGATGGGTACGACGACAATCGACAATAATAACAAATGGCCCTTATCAGGGCCACAATTTTTTCATTTATTTATGAAGAAAATGAAAAACAAATGTGTTTGTTTTGATGAAACAAGAATTTTTTTTTTTTTGAATTTCGTTTCAATAATTGATATGTTATATTATATAAAATATTTTCATCGATCGATGTAATTGTAGGTTGTTACCTTCTAGATTTGTCTCGACCTACCTAGGATATAGTAGATATAATGTGTTTTATAAACATTCAATTATTATATGTCGATATTGTCTAAAATTTGTTAGTTAAAAATAATAATTTTTCTCTATTTCGTGTGTGCGTGCGTGCGTGCGTGCGTGCGTGTGTGTGTGCGTGCGTGCGTGCGTGTGTCTTCTTTATCCAATCAACAATCACATCTTCCTTTTATATTTCAATGTTTTCAAACGAACACCTATGTTTATATTAAGATATTATACTACTATCATAAATGTTAAATTATTTGTGGTTCTGAAAAGAACCGTTTTTACTTACTATATATATATATATAAAACAAAAAATCTATTATCAAATAGATAAAATGTAATTCTATAAAAAAAAAAAAAAAATTTTTTTTGTATTTATGCTCGTTCTCCGCGAATTCTTCTAGCCAATTGGATATCCTTGGGCATAATGGTGACTCTTTTAGCATGAATGGCACACAGATTAGTATCTTCGAATAGACCTACCAAATAAGCCTCACTAGCTTCCTGGAGAGCCATAACCGCTGAACTTTGAAAACGTAAATCTGTTTTAAAATCTTGTGCTATTTCACGAACTAATCGTTGAAATGGCAATTTTCTAATAAGTAATTCGGTACTCTTTTGATAACGTCTTATCTCACGAAGAGCTACTGTACCTGGCCTATAACGATGAGGTTTTTTTACTCCTCCAGTAGCTGGTGCGCTTTTACGAGCGGCTTTCGTCGCTAATTGTTTACGAGGAGCTTTCCCTCCAGTCGATTTTCTAGCCGTTTGTTTAGTACGAGCCATCTTATTTTTTTTTTTTTTTGTAAGTATACAAGAAATTTCAATATACTAAACCGCTATAGCAGCTTGATACACACACAATGAATGAGATAAATTTATTTATGACCTTCTTTTATAGCTTTGCCCAACATTACGGAGTACTAATCTGGGATTGGTGCGTACTTTTTCTAATGGGCGGAGCCGATAGGTATTATAAAGAGATTAGGGAAAATTCTTAGGTCAGTATTTTGAAGTCTTTTCGAAGTTATCATCGGATTGTTTTAGTAGGTATATAGAAAAAACAAAACAAAAGAAAAATAATGACCGGTCGTGGAAAAGGTGGTAAAGGACTTGGAAAAGGGGGTGCAAAACGACACCGAAAAGTTTTACGTGATAATATCCAAGGAATTACCAAACCTGCTATTAGAAGATTAGCTAGACGTGGAGGAGTAAAACGTATATCGGGATTAATTTACGAAGAAACTCGTGGAGTTTTGAAAGTGTTTTTGGAAAATGTTATTAGAGATGCCGTAACATACACTGAACATGCTAAAAGAAAAACGGTAACGGCTATGGATGTTGTTTATGCTTTAAAACGTCAAGGTCGTACTTTATATGGTTTTGGTGGTTAATTTTCATTTTTCATATGTGAAGTAGAAGAATATGTCCTCTATTGCATTTCCATAGCATATGTATATATAAAAAAAAACGGTTCTTTTCAGAACCACAACATAATTTGTTTGAATATGAAAAATTAAAAAAAAAAAAAAAATTAAAAAAAAAAAAAAATAAATAAATAAATAAGTAAGTAAAAAAAGAACTTACACATTAGTTTGTTCTCTTATATATAAGAACAACCTCGCATTTATTGATACGCACATACATACTACATACATGTATACATAATAGATAAGAAAATAAGCGAGTAGAGGAACTTTTATTTATTTTTATCTCATTATTTACAATTTTTGTTTCTAGTACGAACGTTTCTATTAACGATGTTAAAAATAGTCACATAACCACAATTTCAGTTATTATTACAGATGATAAGTTTTCTTATATATCAGGGCATTTTTTTCTTCTTTTTTTTTTTATCTAACAGTACACGTTACACGAGAATCTCTTCTATCTCAACCAAAAAAAAAATAGAGAAATCAACGAATCAATAAATCTATATATATATATATATATATATATATATATATATATATATATATATATATATATATATATATATATATATATATATATATATATATATATATATATAATGATATATCTATATTATAATCTCTTTCTATATATATATATAAAAAAAATAATTGTGGCCCTTAAAAGGGCCGGTTTATGCATATGTATGTATTTCGATAAAATAAAGAAAAATAATATAATGAATAAAGAATTAAGCTTTCTTTTCTGTCTTTTTCGGTAAAAGTACAGCTTGAATATTGGGAAGAACACCACCTTGTGCGATGGTTACTCCAGACAACAATTTATTCAATTCTTCATCGTTTCTGATAGCTAATTGTAAATGCCTTGGAATTATACGGGTCTTTTTGTTATCTCTAGCAGCATTTCCTGCTAATTCGAGTACTTCGGCTGCCAAATATTCCATAACAGCTGCCAAATATACTGGAGCTCCGGCACCGACTCGTTCTGCATAATTGCCTTTTCTCAACAAACGATGTATACGTCCTACAGGAAATTGTAATCCAGCTCGGTTTGAGCGAGACTTTGCCTTTCCCTTTACTTTACCACCTTTACCACGTCCAGACATATTTTTTTTATATTTTCTTTTTCCAAAAAAAAAAAAATAGAACTCAGTCAATTGATAACTATGAAGCAACCGATGCGACGAAACTAACTGTTAAACAAAAAATTTAAAACTCGACCTATCTATTTATATTAACATGCCCTACCAATGAAATTATAGCAAACGCGCAAACGTAGAAGGGCGGAGCCTATTACAATTACGTACGTTGATATAAAAGAGAGGAAAATTGTGCGTGCTGTAAATTCTAATTTTATCCACTTTTCGATAAATACGGTACGTTATCCAAGTGTTTCTATTATTTTTTTTTTTTTTAAAGAGAAATAATGCCACCAAAAGCTAGCGGAAAGGCAGCGAAAAAAGCCGGAAAGGCTCAAAAGAATATTTCGAAAGCCGACAAAAAGAAAAAAAGAAGGAGGAAGGAAAGTTATGCTATTTACATTTACAAAGTACTTAAGCAAGTTCATCCTGACACCGGTATATCGAGTAAAGCTATGAGTATAATGAATAGTTTTGTTAATGATATATTCGAACGTATCGCCGCCGAAGCATCCAGATTGGCTCATTATAATAAACGTTCAACAATTACAAGTAGAGAAATTCAAACTGCAGTGAGATTATTGCTTCCCGGAGAATTAGCAAAACACGCAGTCAGTGAAGGAACTAAAGCCGTTACCAAATATACCAGTTCTAAATAATAAATATAACACATCTACTATATTGACCGAAAATTTTTTATTTTATTTACTTAAATAATATCATCGACCAAAAAAAAAAAACGGTTCTTTTCAGAACCACAATACTATTTTTGTTATTTATATATGATAACAACGAACGAACGAACGACTTTAATTCAATTGAATTCTATTAAATATGAATAAAGATGATATTCCACTTAACTGAAAATTATATATATATATATATATATATATATATATATATATATATATATATATATATAAAACTTTCTAACGTCGCTTTTGTTTTAAAAAGTCTCATATACTAATTCATTGTCGGCTAAAGGAAAAAAAAACTCGACCGTCGGTAAAATAAAGCATACAAAGCGGTTGGTGTCGGTTATCGTTGGTTAAAGTAGTTTTTGTGGCTTCTTTGAAGTTTTGTTAAAAGTAAAAACACTCTTTTTTGTTCTTTCCAAATTGGTTTGAAATTTTAAATAAAATATGTTCATTTCCTAAAATAATATATTATACAATGTAAAAAAAATTGTCGGATAAAATATTAAATAATATTGTAATAGACAGACATATTTTGCGAATAGAGCAAAGTTCGTTTAAAGAAAATTTAATCAGTCAATCAATCTATTGTAATAATTATAATTTGCTACTACCATCATTCAATATCTAAAATGAAATATACGCGGATTCCAATATTGAAATTTGATATTTTTTTCTTATATTTAGTATGTCGGAAGATTTTTATTGAAAAATACTCATAATAATATATATTAGTTACGAACATATAGTAGAAACGTGTAGCGCAAGTCAGGGTAGACATGTCACCATTCAAATGATAATTGCGGTATTATTTCAATTGGTTTTCATATTTTTAAATATTGGTCATTATTGTGAATAGACACGTTTCTATTTACGTTCATTGTATTTTAAGAAGGACTTTTATTTAATTTCGAAATTATATCTAAAGTGCTAAGCATCGTCGGAAATAAATTTTTAACCATTTTTAAGTGGTACTTTTTTTTAATAACAAACGTTATTAGCCGTTATTAAATTATAGTAAAACCTCGGCGAAAGTTCGAAGTATACCTTAGTTAGTTCTTCGTCAATTTTTTTCATTACATTCGATTCGAAAATCTCGAGGAAACCAAGGTTTTTGAGGTTGGTTTGGTTTATGAGGTTCGTTTTTTAACTTAGTTCTATTCGTTCGTTCAGTCTTCCGTCCGCTTCATTTGAATGACTACTCTTGTAACTCATTACACGCGGAAAATTAAAAGTCTTTTATACTACTAAGTGTATATATAGAGGTGAAATTTTATATAACGAAATATAAAACTACATCCAATATTTTTTTTTCTTTTTTTCTTTATATCAGTTTAGTGTAGTTTATCGACGATATAATAACACACAAGGTTGTTAGTAGTTATGGCGGATATAGAAAATCAAACTTCGGTTGTAACCGCAACGTCTGCGTCTAATTCACCGCAGGTTTCGTCGTCTCCAATAAATAAAAAGGAAAAAAAAGCTAAAAATCCTAGGACCAAACCATCTCATCCACCGACTTCGGAAATGGTAAACAATGCGATCAAAGGTTTAAAGGAACGCGGAGGCTCATCTTTACAAGCAATTAAAAAATACATTGCTGCCAATTACAAAGTTGATGCAGAAAAAGTAGCGCCATTCATCAAAAAATATTTGAAAGCATCTGTAGTATCGGGATCTTTGGTACAAACTAAAGGTAAAGGAGCTTCGGGATCATTCAAGTTAGCTTCGGCAATTTTTATTATTACAGATGATAAGTAGTATAGTTTATTGACGATACAATAACAATCAATTACCAATAACAAACCTACCAATTAGCTATAAAAACCCAAAAATTAGCTATAAAAACCCAAAAATTAGCTATAAAAACCCAAAAATTAGCTATAAAAACCCAAAAATTAGCTATAAAAACCCAAAAATTAGCTATAAAAACCCAAAAATTAGCTATAAAACCCAAAAATTAGCTATAAAAACCCAAAAATTAGCTATAAAACCCAAAAATTAGCTATAAAAACCCAAAAATTAGCTATAAAAACCCAAAAATTAGCTATAAAAACCCAAAAATTAGCTATAAAAACCCAAAAATTAGCTATAAAAACCCAAAAATTAGCTATAAAAACCCAAAAATTAGCTATAAAAACCCAAAAATTAGCTATAAAAACCCAAAAAAGTGGAAAAAAAAGTGGAAAAAAAAGTGGAAAAAAAAGTGGAAAAAAAAGTGGAAAAAAAAGTGGAAAAAAAAGTGGAAAAAAAAGTGGAAAAAAAAGTGGAAAAAAAAGTGGAAAAAAAAGTGGAAAAAAAAGTGGAAAAAAAAGTGGAAAAAAAAGTGGAAAAAAAAGTGGAAAAAAAAGTGGAAAAAAAAGTGGAAAAAAAAGTGGAAAAAAAAGTGGAAAAAAAAGTGGAAAAAAAAGTGGAAAAAAAAGTGGAAAAAAAAGTGGAAAAAAAAGTGGAAAAAAAAGTGGAAAAAAAAGTGGAAAAAAAAGTGGAAAAAAAAGTGGAAAAAAAAGTGGAAAAAAAAGTGGAAAAAAAAGTGGAAAAAAAAGTGGAAAAAAAAGTGGAAAAAAAAGTGGAAAAAAAAGTGGAAAAAAAAGTGGAAAAAAAAAGTGGAAAAAAAAAGTGGAAAAAAAAAGTGGAAAAAAAAGTGGAAAAAAAAGTGGAAAAAAAAAGTGGAAAAAAAAGCTAAAAATCCTAGGACCAAACCATCTCATCCACCGACTTCGGAAATGGTAAACAATGCGATCAAAGGTTTAAAGGAACGCGGAGGCTCATCTTTACAAGCAATTAAAAAATACATTGCTGCCAATTACAAAGTTGATGCAGAAAAAGTAGCGCCATTCATCAAAAAATATTTGAAAGCATCTGTAGTATCGGGATCTTTGGTACAAACTAAAGGTAAAGGAGCTTCGGGATCATTCAAGTTAGCTTCGGCAACTTCAACTGGTGGTACTTCGGCTAAAACGAATGCTATTGACAAAAAGAAAAAGAAAACAGCCGCTTCTACTACAGGCGTAACTAAATCCAAGAAAATTGTAACAGCAGCAAAACGAAATGCTATTATTGGAGGAGGAGTAGATAAATCGAAAAGTATTAAGAAATCTAATAAAGGCAAAAAAACGACAGGTACAGCAGCGGCGGCATCCTTAAAAACTTCGACGACAACAACAACAACACCGATTACTGATAAGAAAGGCGTTAAAGTTGCCAAAAAAACGGACAAAAAATCTTCGGCCAAAGGAGGAGTCGCCGCCGCCGCCGCCTCCAATACAGCCAGTGCCGCATCATCCGAAATTAAAACGAAGAATCCTACTAAAGCAAAAAAATCCAATAAAGGCAGTCCCACGAAAAAGCCGAAAGCACCAAAACCGAAAACTGCGAAAGCAGCTGCTAGCAGTTCCTCTCCTAAAGCAAGAAAAGCCGCCGTCGCCGCTCCTAAAAAGAAGAAATAAAAAGAATATTTTTTTTCTGACAGAAAGATAGTACAACAATCGAGAAGTATTATCGGACTGATGATGGGTACGACGACAATCGACAATAATAACAAATGGCCCTTATCAGGGCCACAATTTTTTCATTTATTTATGAAGAAAATGAAAAACAAATGTGTTTGTTTTGATGAAACAAGAATTTTTTTTTTTTTGAATTTCGTTTCAATAATTGATATGTTATATTATATAAAATATTTTCATCGATCGATGTAATTGTAGGTTGTTACCTTCTAGATTTGTCTCGACCTACCTAGGATATAGTAGATATAATGTGTTTTATAAACATTCAATTATTATATGTCGATATTGTCTAAAATTTGTTAGTTAAAAATAATAATTTTTCTCTATTTCGTGTGTGCGTGCGTGCGTGCGTGCGTGCGTGTGTGTGTGCGTGCGTGCGTGCGTGTGTCTTCTTTATCCAATCAACAATCACATCTTCCTTTTATATTTCAATGTTTTCAAACGAACACCTATGTTTATATTAAGATATTATACTACTATCATAAATGTTAAATTATTTGTGGTTCTGAAAAGAACCGTTTTTACTTACTATATATATATATATAAAACAAAAAATCTATTATCAAATAGATAAAATGTAATTCTATAAAAAAAAAAAAAAAATTTTTTTTGTATTTATGCTCGTTCTCCGCGAATTCTTCTAGCCAATTGGATATCCTTGGGCATAATGGTGACTCTTTTAGCATGAATGGCACACAGATTAGTATCTTCGAATAGACCTACCAAATAAGCCTCACTAGCTTCCTGGAGAGCCATAACCGCTGAACTTTGAAAACGTAAATCTGTTTTAAAATCTTGTGCTATTTCACGAACTAATCGTTGAAATGGCAATTTTCTAATAAGTAATTCGGTACTCTTTTGATAACGTCTTATCTCACGAAGAGCTACTGTACCTGGCCTATAACGATGAGGTTTTTTTACTCCTCCAGTAGCTGGTGCGCTTTTACGAGCGGCTTTCGTCGCTAATTGTTTACGAGGAGCTTTCCCTCCAGTCGATTTTCTAGCCGTTTGTTTAGTACGAGCCATCTTATTTTTTTTTTTTTTTGTAAGTATACAAGAAATTTCAATATACTAAACCGCTATAGCAGCTTGATACACACACAATGAATGAGATAAATTTATTTATGACCTTCTTTTATAGCTTTGCCCAACATTACGGAGTACTAATCTGGGATTGGTGCGTACTTTTTCTAATGGGCGGAGCCGATAGGTATTATAAAGAGATTAGGGAAAATTCTTAGGTCAGTATTTTGAAGTCTTTTCGAAGTTATCATCGGATTGTTTTAGTAGGTATATAGAAAAAACAAAACAAAAGAAAAATAATGACCGGTCGTGGAAAAGGTGGTAAAGGACTTGGAAAAGGGGGTGCAAAACGACACCGAAAAGTTTTACGTGATAATATCCAAGGAATTACCAAACCTGCTATTAGAAGATTAGCTAGACGTGGAGGAGTAAAACGTATATCGGGATTAATTTACGAAGAAACTCGTGGAGTTTTGAAAGTGTTTTTGGAAAATGTTATTAGAGATGCCGTAACATACACTGAACATGCTAAAAGAAAAACGGTAACGGCTATGGATGTTGTTTATGCTTTAAAACGTCAAGGTCGTACTTTATATGGTTTTGGTGGTTAATTTTCATTTTTCATATGTGAAGTAGAAGAATATGTCCTCTATTGCATTTCCATAGCATATGTATATATAAAAAAAAACGGTTCTTTTCAGAACCACAACATAATTTGTTTGAATATGAAAAATTAAAAAAAAAAAAAAAATTAAAAAAAAAAAAAAATAAATAAATAAATAAGTAAGTAAAAAAAGAACTTACACATTAGTTTGTTCTCTTATATATAAGAACAACCTCGCATTTATTGATACGCACATACATACTACATACATGTATACATAATAGATAAGAAAATAAGCGAGTAGAGGAACTTTTATTTATTTTTATCTCATTATTTACAATTTTTGTTTCTAGTACGAACGTTTCTATTAACGATGTTAAAAATAGTCACATAACCACAATTTCAGTTATTATTACAGATGATAAGTTTTCTTATATATCAGGGCATTTTTTTCTTCTTTTTTTTTTTATCTAACAGTACACGTTACACGAGAATCTCTTCTATCTCAACCAAAAAAAAAATAGAGAAATCAACGAATCAATAAATCTATATATATATATATATATATATATATATATATATATATATATATATATATATATATATATATATATATATATATATATATATATATATATATATAATGATATATCTATATTATAATCTCTTTCTATATATATATATAAAAAAAATAATTGTGGCCCTTAAAAGGGCCGGTTTATGCATATGTATGTATTTCGATAAAATAAAGAAAAATAATATAATGAATAAAGAATTAAGCTTTCTTTTCTGTCTTTTTCGGTAAAAGTACAGCTTGAATATTGGGAAGAACACCACCTTGTGCGATGGTTACTCCAGACAACAATTTATTCAATTCTTCATCGTTTCTGATAGCTAATTGTAAATGCCTTGGAATTATACGGGTCTTTTTGTTATCTCTAGCAGCATTTCCTGCTAATTCGAGTACTTCGGCTGCCAAATATTCCATAACAGCTGCCAAATATACTGGAGCTCCGGCACCGACTCGTTCTGCATAATTGCCTTTTCTCAACAAACGATGTATACGTCCTACAGGAAATTGTAATCCAGCTCGGTTTGAGCGAGACTTTGCCTTTCCCTTTACTTTACCACCTTTACCACGTCCAGACATATTTTTTTTATATTTTCTTTTTCCAAAAAAAAAAAAATAGAACTCAGTCAATTGATAACTATGAAGCAACCGATGCGACGAAACTAACTGTTAAACAAAAAATTTAAAACTCGACCTATCTATTTATATTAACATGCCCTACCAATGAAATTATAGCAAACGCGCAAACGTAGAAGGGCGGAGCCTATTACAATTACGTACGTTGATATAAAAGAGAGGAAAATTGTGCGTGCTGTAAATTCTAATTTTATCCACTTTTCGATAAATACGGTACGTTATCCAAGTGTTTCTATTATTTTTTTTTTTTTTAAAGAGAAATAATGCCACCAAAAGCTAGCGGAAAGGCAGCGAAAAAAGCCGGAAAGGCTCAAAAGAATATTTCGAAAGCCGACAAAAAGAAAAAAAGAAGGAGGAAGGAAAGTTATGCTATTTACATTTACAAAGTACTTAAGCAAGTTCATCCTGACACCGGTATATCGAGTAAAGCTATGAGTATAATGAATAGTTTTGTTAATGATATATTCGAACGTATCGCCGCCGAAGCATCCAGATTGGCTCATTATAATAAACGTTCAACAATTACAAGTAGAGAAATTCAAACTGCAGTGAGATTATTGCTTCCCGGAGAATTAGCAAAACACGCAGTCAGTGAAGGAACTAAAGCCGTTACCAAATATACCAGTTCTAAATAATAAATATAACACATCTACTATATTGACCGAAAATTTTTTATTTTATTTACTTAAATAATATCATCGACCAAAAAAAAAAAACGGTTCTTTTCAGAACCACAATACTATTTTTGTTATTTATATATGATAACAACGAACGAACGAACGACTTTAATTCAATTGAATTCTATTAAATATGAATAAAGATGATATTCCACTTAACTGAAAATTATATATATATATATATATATATATATATATATATATATATATATATATATAAAAACTTTCTAACGTCGCTTTTGTTTTAAAAAGTCTCATATACTAATTCATTGTCGGCTAAAGGAAAAAAAAACTCGACCGTCGGTAAAATAAAGCATACAAAGCGGTTGGTGTCGGTTATCGTTGGTTAAAGTAGTTTTTGTGGCTTCTTTGAAGTTTTGTTAAAAGTAAAAACACTCTTTTTTGTTCTTTCCAAATTGGTTTGAAATTTTAAATAAAATATGTTCATTTCCTAAAATAATATATTATACAATGTAAAAAAAATTGTCGGATAAAATATTAAATAATATTGTAATAGACAGACATATTTTGCGAATAGAGCAAAGTTCGTTTAAAGAAAATTTAATCAGTCAATCAATCTATTGTAATAATTATAATTTGCTACTACCATCATTCAATATCTAAAATGAAATATACGCGGATTCCAATATTGAAATTTGATATTTTTTTCTTATATTTAGTATGTCGGAAGATTTTTATTGAAAAATACTCATAATAATATATATTAGTTACGAACATATAGTAGAAACGTGTAGCGCAAGTCAGGGTAGACATGTCACCATTCAAATGATAATTGCGGTATTATTTCAATTGGTTTTCATATTTTTAAATATTGGTCATTATTGTGAATAGACACGTTTCTATTTACGTTCATTGTATTTTAAGAAGGACTTTTATTTAATTTCGAAATTATATCTAAAGTGCTAAGCATCGTCGGAAATAAATTTTTAACCATTTTTAAGTGGTACTTTTTTTTAATAACAAACGTTATTAGCCGTTATTAAATTATAGTAAAACCTCGGCGAAAGTTCGAAGTATACCTTAGTTAGTTCTTCGTCAATTTTTTTCATTACATTCGATTCGAAAATCTCGAGGAAACCAAGGTTTTTGAGGTTGGTTTGGTTTATGAGGTTCGTTTTTTAACTTAGTTCTATTCGTTCGTTCAGTCTTCCGTCCGCTTCATTTGAATGACTACTCTTGTAACTCATTACACGCGGAAAATTAAAAGTCTTTTATACTACTAAGTGTATATATAGAGGTGAAATTTTATATAACGAAATATAAAACTACATCCAATATTTTTTTTTCTTTTTTTCTTTATATCAGTTTAGTGTAGTTTATCGACGATATAATAACACACAAGGTTGTTAGTAGTTATGGCGGATATAGAAAATCAAACTTCGGTTGTAACCGCAACGTCTGCGTCTAATTCACCGCAGGTTTCGTCGTCTCCAATAAATAAAAAGGAAAAAAAAGCTAAAAATCCTAGGACCAAACCATCTCATCCACCGACTTCGGAAATGGTAAACAATGCGATCAAAGGTTTAAAGGAACGCGGAGGCTCATCTTTACAAGCAATTAAAAAATACATTGCTGCCAATTACAAAGTTGATGCAGAAAAAGTAGCGCCATTCATCAAAAAATATTTGAAAGCATCTGTAGTATCGGGATCTTTGGTACAAACTAAAGGTAAAGGAGCTTCGGGATCATTCAAGTTAGCTTCGGCAATTTTTATTATTACAGATGATAAGTAGTATAGTTTATTGACGATACAATAACAATCAATTACCAATAACAAACCTACCAATTAGCTATAAAAACCCAAAAATTAGCTATAAAAACCCAAAAATTAGCTATAAAAACCCAAAAATTAGCTATAAAAACCCAAAAATTAGCTATAAAAACCCAAAAATTAGCTATAAAAACCCAAAAATTAGCTATAAAACCCAAAAATTAGCTATAAAAACCCAAAAATTAGCTATAAAACCCAAAAATTAGCTATAAAAACCCAAAAATTAGCTATAAAAACCCAAAAATTAGCTATAAAAACCCAAAAATTAGCTATAAAAACCCAAAAATTAGCTATAAAAACCCAAAAATTAGCTATAAAAACCCAAAAATTAGCTATAAAAACCCAAAAATTAGCTATAAAAACCCAAAAAAGTGGAAAAAAAAGTGGAAAAAAAAGTGGAAAAAAAAGTGGAAAAAAAAGTGGAAAAAAAAGTGGAAAAAAAAGTGGAAAAAAAAGTGGAAAAAAAAGTGGAAAAAAAAGTGGAAAAAAAAGTGGAAAAAAAAGTGGAAAAAAAAGTGGAAAAAAAAGTGGAAAAAAAAGTGGAAAAAAAAGTGGAAAAAAAAGTGGAAAAAAAAGTGGAAAAAAAAGTGGAAAAAAAAGTGGAAAAAAAAGTGGAAAAAAAAGTGGAAAAAAAAGTGGAAAAAAAAGTGGAAAAAAAAGTGGAAAAAAAAGTGGAAAAAAAAGTGGAAAAAAAAGTGGAAAAAAAAGTGGAAAAAAAAGTGGAAAAAAAAGTGGAAAAAAAAGTGGAAAAAAAAGTGGAAAAAAAAGTGGAAAAAAAAGTGGAAAAAAAAGTGGAAAAAAAAGTGGAAAAAAAAGTGGAAAAAAAAAGTGGAAAAAAAAAGTGGAAAAAAAAAGTGGAAAAAAAAGTGGAAAAAAAAGTGGAAAAAAAAAGTGGAAAAAAAAGCTAAAAATCCTAGGACCAAACCATCTCATCCACCGACTTCGGAAATGGTAAACAATGCGATCAAAGGTTTAAAGGAACGCGGAGGCTCATCTTTACAAGCAATTAAAAAATACATTGCTGCCAATTACAAAGTTGATGCAGAAAAAGTAGCGCCATTCATCAAAAAATATTTGAAAGCATCTGTAGTATCGGGATCTTTGGTACAAACTAAAGGTAAAGGAGCTTCGGGATCATTCAAGTTAGCTTCGGCAACTTCAACTGGT
>NW_026613982.1:0-37295 GCF_026250575.1 Diorhabda carinulata
AAAAGTGGAAAAAAAAGTGGAAAAAAAAGTGGAAAAAAAAGTGGAAAAAAAAGTGGAAAAAAAAGTGGAAAAAAAAGTGGAAAAAAAAGTGGAAAAAAAAGTGGAAAAAAAAGTGGAAAAAAAAGTGGAAAAAAAAGTGGAAAAAAAAGTGGAAAAAAAAGTGGAAAAAAAAGTGGAAAAAAAAGTGGAAAAAAAAGTGGAAAAAAAAAGTGGAAAAAAAAAGTGGAAAAAAAAAGTGGAAAAAAAAGTGGAAAAAAAAAGTGGAAAAAAAAAGTGGAAAAAAAAGCTAAAAATCCTAGGACCAAACCATCTCATCCACCGACTTCGGAAATGGTAAACAATGCGATCAAAGGTTTAAAGGAACGCGGAGGCTCATCTTTACAAGCAATTAAAAAATACATTGCTGCCAATTACAAAGTTGATGCAGAAAAAGTAGCGCCATTCATCAAAAAATATTTGAAAGCATCTGTAGTATCGGGATCTTTGGTACAAACTAAAGGTAAAGGAGCTTCGGGATCATTCAAGTTAGCTTCGGCAACTTCAACTGGTGGTACTTCGGCTAAAACGAATGCTATTGACAAAAAGAAAAAGAAAACAGCCGCTTCTACTACAGGCGTAACTAAATCCAAGAAAATTGTAACAGCAGCAAAACGAAATGCTATTATTGGAGGAGGAGTAGATAAATCGAAAAGTATTAAGAAATCTAATAAAGGCAAAAAAACGACAGGTACAGCAGCGGCGGCATCCTTAAAAACTTCGACGACAACAACAACAACACCGATTACTGATAAGAAAGGCGTTAAAGTTGCCAAAAAAACGGACAAAAAATCTTCGGCCAAAGGAGGAGTCGCCGCCGCCGCCGCCTCCAATACAGCCAGTGCCGCATCATCCGAAATTAAAACGAAGAATCCTACTAAAGCAAAAAAATCCAATAAAGGCAGTCCCACGAAAAAGCCGAAAGCACCAAAACCGAAAACTGCGAAAGCAGCTGCTAGCAGTTCCTCTCCTAAAGCAAGAAAAGCCGCCGTCGCCGCTCCTAAAAAGAAGAAATAAAAAGAATATTTTTTTTCTGACAGAAAGATAGTACAACAATCGAGAAGTATTATCGGACTGATGATGGGTACGACGACAATCGACAATAATAACAAATGGCCCTTATCAGGGCCACAATTTTTTCATTTATTTATGAAGAAAATGAAAAACAAATGTGTTTGTTTTGATGAAACAAGAATTTTTTTTTTTTTGAATTTCGTTTCAATAATTGATATGTTATATTATATAAAATATTTTCATCGATCGATGTAATTGTAGGTTGTTACCTTCTAGATTTGTCTCGACCTACCTAGGATATAGTAGATATAATGTGTTTTATAAACATTCAATTATTATATGTCGATATTGTCTAAAATTTGTTAGTTAAAAATAATAATTTTTCTCTATTTCGTGTGTGCGTGCGTGCGTGCGTGCGTGCGTGTGTGTGTGCGTGCGTGCGTGCGTGTGTCTTCTTTATCCAATCAACAATCACATCTTCCTTTTATATTTCAATGTTTTCAAACGAACACCTATGTTTATATTAAGATATTATACTACTATCATAAATGTTAAATTATTTGTGGTTCTGAAAAGAACCGTTTTTACTTACTATATATATATATAAAACAAAAAATCTATTATCAAATAGATAAAATGTAATTCTATAAAAAAAAAAAAAAAATTTTTTTTGTATTTATGCTCGTTCTCCGCGAATTCTTCTAGCCAATTGGATATCCTTGGGCATAATGGTGACTCTTTTAGCATGAATGGCACACAGATTAGTATCTTCGAATAGACCTACCAAATAAGCCTCACTAGCTTCCTGGAGAGCCATAACCGCTGAACTTTGAAAACGTAAATCTGTTTTAAAATCTTGTGCTATTTCACGAACTAATCGTTGAAATGGCAATTTTCTAATAAGTAATTCGGTACTCTTTTGATAACGTCTTATCTCACGAAGAGCTACTGTACCTGGCCTATAACGATGAGGTTTTTTTACTCCTCCAGTAGCTGGTGCGCTTTTACGAGCGGCTTTCGTCGCTAATTGTTTACGAGGAGCTTTCCCTCCAGTCGATTTTCTAGCCGTTTGTTTAGTACGAGCCATCTTATTTTTTTTTTTTTTTGTAAGTATACAAGAAATTTCAATATACTAAACCGCTATAGCAGCTTGATACACACACAATGAATGAGATAAATTTATTTATGACCTTCTTTTATAGCTTTGCCCAACATTACGGAGTACTAATCTGGGATTGGTGCGTACTTTTTCTAATGGGCGGAGCCGATAGGTATTATAAAGAGATTAGGGAAATTTTCGAAGTTATCATCGGATTGTTTTAGTAGGTATATAGAAAAAACAAAACAAAAGAAAAATAATGACCGGTCGTGGAAAAGGTGGTAAAGGACTTGGAAAAGGGGGTGCAAAACGACACCGAAAAGTTTTACGTGATAATATCCAAGGAATTACCAAACCTGCTATTAGAAGATTAGCTAGACGTGGAGGAGTAAAACGTATATCGGGATTAATTTACGAAGAAACTCGTGGAGTTTTGAAAGTGTTTTTGGAAAATGTTATTAGAGATGCCGTAACATACACTGAACATGCTAAAAGAAAAACGGTAACGGCTATGGATGTTGTTTATGCTTTAAAACGTCAAGGTCGTACTTTATATGGTTTTGGTGGTTAATTTTCATTTTTCATATGTGAAGTAGAAGAATATGTCCTCTATTGCATTTCCATAGCATATGTATATATAAAAAAAAACGGTTCTTTTCAGAACCACAACATAATTTGTTTGAATATGAAAAATTAAAAAAAAAAAAAAAATTAAAAAAAAAAAAAAATAAATAAATAAATAAGTAAGTAAAAAAAGAACTTACACATTAGTTTGTTCTCTTATATATAAGAACAACCTCGCATTTATTGATACGCACATACATACTACATACATGTATACATAATAGATAAGAAAATAAGCGAGTAGAGGAACTTTTATTTATTTTTATCTCATTATTTACAATTTTTGTTTCTAGTACGAACGTTTCTATTAACGATGTTAAAAATAGTCACATAACCACAATTTCAGTTATTATTACAGATGATAAGTTTTCTTATATATCAGGGCATTTTTTTCTTCTTTTTTTTTTTATCTAACAGTACACGTTACACGAGAATCTCTTCTATCTCAACCAAAAAAAAAATAGAGAAATCAACGAATCAATAAATCTATATATATATATATATATATATATATATATATATATATATATATATATATATATATATATATATATATATATATATATATATATATATATAAAATGATATATCTATATTATAATCTCTTTCTATATATATATATAAAAAAAATAATTGTGGCCCTTAAAAGGGCCGGTTTATGCATATGTATGTATTTCGATAAAATAAAGAAAAATAATATAATGAATAAAGAATTAAGCTTTCTTTTCTGTCTTTTTCGGTAAAAGTACAGCTTGAATATTGGGAAGAACACCACCTTGTGCGATGGTTACTCCAGACAACAATTTATTCAATTCTTCATCGTTTCTGATAGCTAATTGTAAATGCCTTGGAATTATACGGGTCTTTTTGTTATCTCTAGCAGCATTTCCTGCTAATTCGAGTACTTCGGCTGCCAAATATTCCATAACAGCTGCCAAATATACTGGAGCTCCGGCACCGACTCGTTCTGCATAATTGCCTTTTCTCAACAAACGATGTATACGTCCTACAGGAAATTGTAATCCAGCTCGGTTTGAGCGAGACTTTGCCTTTCCCTTTACTTTACCACCTTTACCACGTCCAGACATATTTTTTTTATATTTTCTTTTTCCAAAAAAAAAAAAATAGAACTCAGTCAATTGATAACTATGAAGCAACCGATGCGACGAAACTAACTGTTAAACAAAAAATTTAAAACTCGACCTATCTATTTATATTAACATGCCCTACCAATGAAATTATAGCAAACGCGCAAACGTAGAAGGGCGGAGCCTATTACAATTACGTACGTTGATATAAAAGAGAGGAAAATTGTGCGTGCTGTAAATTCTAATTTTATCCACTTTTCGATAAATACGGTACGTTATCCAAGTGTTTCTATTATTTTTTTTTTTTTTAAAGAGAAATAATGCCACCAAAAGCTAGCGGAAAGGCAGCGAAAAAAGCCGGAAAGGCTCAAAAGAATATTTCGAAAGCCGACAAAAAGAAAAAAAGAAGGAGGAAGGAAAGTTATGCTATTTACATTTACAAAGTACTTAAGCAAGTTCATCCTGACACCGGTATATCGAGTAAAGCTATGAGTATAATGAATAGTTTTGTTAATGATATATTCGAACGTATCGCCGCCGAAGCATCCAGATTGGCTCATTATAATAAACGTTCAACAATTACAAGTAGAGAAATTCAAACTGCAGTGAGATTATTGCTTCCCGGAGAATTAGCAAAACACGCAGTCAGTGAAGGAACTAAAGCCGTTACCAAATATACCAGTTCTAAATAATAAATATAACACATCTACTATATTGACCGAAAATTTTTTATTTTATTTACTTAAATAATATCATCGACCAAAAAAAAAAAACGGTTCTTTTCAGAACCACAATACTATTTTTGTTATTTATATATGATAACAACGAACGAACGAACGACTTTAATTCAATTGAATTCTATTAAATATGAATAAAGATGATATTCCACTTAACTGAAAATTATATATATATATATATATATATATATATATATATATATATATATATATATATAAAAACTTTCTAACGTCGCTTTTGTTTTAAAAAGTCTCATATACTAATTCATTGTCGGCTAAAGGAAAAAAAAACTCGACCGTCGGTAAAATAAAGCATACAAAGCGGTTGGTGTCGGTTATCGTTGGTTAAAGTAGTTTTTGTGGCTTCTTTGAAGTTTTGTTAAAAGTAAAAACACTCTTTTTTGTTCTTTCCAAATTGGTTTGAAATTTTAAATAAAATATGTTCATTTCCTAAAATAATATATTATACAATGTAAAAAAAATTGTCGGATAAAATATTAAATAATATTGTAATAGACAGACATATTTTGCGAATAGAGCAAAGTTCGTTTAAAGAAAATTTAATCAGTCAATCAATCTATTGTAATAATTATAATTTGCTACTACCATCATTCAATATCTAAAATGAAATATACGCGGATTCCAATATTGAAATTTGATATTTTTTTCTTATATTTAGTATGTCGGAAGATTTTTATTGAAAAATACTCATAATAATATATATTAGTTACGAACATATAGTAGAAACGTGTAGCGCAAGTCAGGGTAGACATGTCACCATTCAAATGATAATTGCGGTATTATTTCAATTGGTTTTCATATTTTTAAATATTGGTCATTATTGTGAATAGACACGTTTCTATTTACGTTCATTGTATTTTAAGAAGGACTTTTATTTAATTTCGAAATTATATCTAAAGTGCTAAGCATCGTCGGAAATAAATTTTTAACCATTTTTAAGTGGTACTTTTTTTTAATAACAAACGTTATTAGCCGTTATTAAATTATAGTAAAACCTCGGCGAAAGTTCGAAGTATACCTTAGTTAGTTCTTCGTCAATTTTTTTCATTACATTCGATTCGAAAATCTCGAGGAAACCAAGGTTTTTGAGGTTGGTTTGGTTTATGAGGTTCGTTTTTTAACTTAGTTCTATTCGTTCGTTCAGTCTTCCGTCCGCTTCATTTGAATGACTACTCTTGTAACTCATTACACGCGGAAAATTAAAAGTCTTTTATACTACTAAGTGTATATATAGAGGTGAAATTTTATATAACGAAATATAAAACTACATCCAATATTTTTTTTTCTTTTTTTCTTTATATCAGTTTAGTGTAGTTTATCGACGATATAATAACACACAAGGTTGTTAGTAGTTATGGCGGATATAGAAAATCAAACTTCGGTTGTAACCGCAACGTCTGCGTCTAATTCACCGCAGGTTTCGTCGTCTCCAATAAATAAAAAGGAAAAAAAAGCTAAAAATCCTAGGACCAAACCATCTCATCCACCGACTTCGGAAATGGTAAACAATGCGATCAAAGGTTTAAAGGAACGCGGAGGCTCATCTTTACAAGCAATTAAAAAATACATTGCTGCCAATTACAAAGTTGATGCAGAAAAAGTAGCGCCATTCATCAAAAAATATTTGAAAGCATCTGTAGTATCGGGATCTTTGGTACAAACTAAAGGTAAAGGAGCTTCGGGATCATTCAAGTTAGCTTCGGCAATTTTTATTATTACAGATGATAAGTAGTATAGTTTATTGACGATACAATAACAATCAATTACCAATAACAAACCTACCAATTAGCTATAAAAACCCAAAAATTAGCTATAAAAACCCAAAAATTAGCTATAAAAACCCAAAAATTAGCTATAAAAACCCAAAAATTAGCTATAAAAACCCAAAAATTAGCTATAAAAACCCAAAAATTAGCTATAAAACCCAAAAATTAGCTATAAAAACCCAAAAATTAGCTATAAAACCCAAAAATTAGCTATAAAAACCCAAAAATTAGCTATAAAAACCCAAAAATTAGCTATAAAAACCCAAAAATTAGCTATAAAAACCCAAAAATTAGCTATAAAAACCCAAAAATTAGCTATAAAAACCCAAAAATTAGCTATAAAAACCCAAAAATTAGCTATAAAAACCCAAAAAAGTGGAAAAAAAAGTGGAAAAAAAAGTGGAAAAAAAAGTGGAAAAAAAAGTGGAAAAAAAAGTGGAAAAAAAAGTGGAAAAAAAAGTGGAAAAAAAAGTGGAAAAAAAAGTGGAAAAAAAAGTGGAAAAAAAAGTGGAAAAAAAAGTGGAAAAAAAAGTGGAAAAAAAAGTGGAAAAAAAAGTGGAAAAAAAAGTGGAAAAAAAAGTGGAAAAAAAAGTGGAAAAAAAAGTGGAAAAAAAAGTGGAAAAAAAAGTGGAAAAAAAAGTGGAAAAAAAAGTGGAAAAAAAAGTGGAAAAAAAAGTGGAAAAAAAAGTGGAAAAAAAAGTGGAAAAAAAAGTGGAAAAAAAAGTGGAAAAAAAAGTGGAAAAAAAAGTGGAAAAAAAAGTGGAAAAAAAAGTGGAAAAAAAAGTGGAAAAAAAAGTGGAAAAAAAAGTGGAAAAAAAAGTGGAAAAAAAAGTGGAAAAAAAAGTGGAAAAAAAAGTGGAAAAAAAAGTGGAAAAAAAAGTGGAAAAAAAAGTGGAAAAAAAAGTGGAAAAAAAAGTGGAAAAAAAAGTGGAAAAAAAAGTGGAAAAAAAAGTGGAAAAAAAAGTGGAAAAAAAAGTGGAAAAAAAAGTGGAAAAAAAAAGTGGAAAAAAAAAGTGGAAAAAAAAAGTGGAAAAAAAAAGTGGAAAAAAAAGTGGAAAAAAAAGTGGAAAAAAAAGTGGAAAAAAAAGTGGAAAAAAAAGTGGAAAAAAAAGTGGAAAAAAAAGTGGAAAAAAAAGTGGAAAAAAAAGTGGAAAAAAAAGTGGAAAAAAAAGTGGAAAAAAAAGTGGAAAAAAAAGTGGAAAAAAAAGTGGAAAAAAAAGTGGAAAAAAAAGTGGAAAAAAAAGTGGAAAAAAAAGTGGAAAAAAAAGTGGAAAAAAAAGTGGAAAAAAAAGTGGAAAAAAAAGTGGAAAAAAAAGTGGAAAAAAAAGTGGAAAAAAAAGTGGAAAAAAAAGTGGAAAAAAAAGTGGAAAAAAAAGTGGAAAAAAAAGTGGAAAAAAAAGTGGAAAAAAAAGTGGAAAAAAAAGTGGAAAAAAAAGTGGAAAAAAAAAGTGGAAAAAAAAGTGGAAAAAAAAGTGGAAAAAAAAGTGGGAAAAAAAAGTGGAAAAAAAAAGTGGAAAAAAAAAGTGGAAAAAAAAAGTGGAAAAAAAAGTGGAAAAAAAAAGTGGAAAAAAAAAGTGGAAAAAAAAAGTGGAAAAAAAAAGTGGAAAAAAAAGTGGAAAAAAAAAGTGGAAAAAAAAAGTGGAAAAAAAAGCTAAAAATCCTAGGACCAAACCATCTCATCCACCGACTTCGGAAATGGTAAACAATGCGATCAAAGGTTTAAAGGAACGCGGAGGCTCATCTTTACAAGCAATTAAAAAATACATTGCTGCCAATTACAAAGTTGATGCAGAAAAAGTAGCGCCATTCATCAAAAAATATTTGAAAGCATCTGTAGTATCGGGATCTTTGGTACAAACTAAAGGTAAAGGAGCTTCGGGATCATTCAAGTTAGCTTCGGCAACTTCAACTGGTGGTACTTCGGCTAAAACGAATGCTATTGACAAAAAGAAAAAGAAAACAGCCGCTTCTACTACAGGCGTAACTAAATCCAAGAAAATTGTAACAGCAGCAAAACGAAATGCTATTATTGGAGGAGGAGTAGATAAATCGAAAAGTATTAAGAAATCTAATAAAGGCAAAAAAACGACAGGTACAGCAGCGGCGGCATCCTTAAAAACTTCGACGACAACAACAACAACACCGATTACTGATAAGAAAGGCGTTAAAGTTGCCAAAAAAACGGACAAAAAATCTTCGGCCAAAGGAGGAGTCGCCGCCGCCGCCGCCTCCAATACAGCCAGTGCCGCATCATCCGAAATTAAAACGAAGAATCCTACTAAAGCAAAAAAATCCAATAAAGGCAGTCCCACGAAAAAGCCGAAAGCACCAAAACCGAAAACTGCGAAAGCAGCTGCTAGCAGTTCCTCTCCTAAAGCAAGAAAAGCCGCCGTCGCCGCTCCTAAAAAGAAGAAATAAAAAGAATATTTTTTTTCTGACAGAAAGATAGTACAACAATCGAGAAGTATTATCGGACTGATGATGGGTACGACGACAATCGACAATAATAACAAATGGCCCTTATCAGGGCCACAATTTTTTCATTTATTTATGAAGAAAATGAAAAACAAATGTGTTTGTTTTGATGAAACAAGAATTTTTTTTTTTTTGAATTTCGTTTCAATAATTGATATGTTATATTATATAAAATATTTTCATCGATCGATGTAATTGTAGGTTGTTACCTTCTAGATTTGTCTCGACCTACCTAGGATATAGTAGATATAATGTGTTTTATAAACATTCAATTATTATATGTCGATATTGTCTAAAATTTGTTAGTTAAAAATAATAATTTTTCTCTATTTCGTGTGTGCGTGCGTGCGTGCGTGCGTGCGTGTGTGTGTGCGTGCGTGCGTGCGTGTGTCTTCTTTATCCAATCAACAATCACATCTTCCTTTTATATTTCAATGTTTTCAAACGAACACCTATGTTTATATTAAGATATTATACTACTATCATAAATGTTAAATTATTTGTGGTTCTGAAAAGAACCGTTTTTACTTACTATATATATATATATAAAACAAAAAATCTATTATCAAATAGATAAAATGTAATTCTATAAAAAAAAAAAAAAAATTTTTTTTGTATTTATGCTCGTTCTCCGCGAATTCTTCTAGCCAATTGGATATCCTTGGGCATAATGGTGACTCTTTTAGCATGAATGGCACACAGATTAGTATCTTCGAATAGACCTACCAAATAAGCCTCACTAGCTTCCTGGAGAGCCATAACCGCTGAACTTTGAAAACGTAAATCTGTTTTAAAATCTTGTGCTATTTCACGAACTAATCGTTGAAATGGCAATTTTCTAATAAGTAATTCGGTACTCTTTTGATAACGTCTTATCTCACGAAGAGCTACTGTGTCTTATCTCACGAAGAGCTACTGTACCTGGCCTATAACGATGAGGTTTTTTTACTCCTCCAGTAGCTGGTGCGCTTTTACGAGCGGCTTTCGTCGCTAATTGTTTACGAGGAGCTTTCCCTCCAGTCGATTTTCTAGCCGTTTGTTTAGTACGAGCCATCTTATTTTTTTTTTTTTTTGTAAGTATACAAGAAATTTCAATATACTAAACCGCTATAGCAGCTTGATACACACACAATGAATGAGATAAATTTATTTATGACCTTCTTTTATAGCTTTGCCCAACATTACGGAGTACTAATCTGGGATTGGTGCGTACTTTTTCTAATGGGCGGAGCCGATAGGTATTATAAAGAGATTAGGGAAAATTCTTAGGTCAGTATTTTGAAGTCTTTTCGAAGTTATCATCGGATTGTTTTAGTAGGTATATAGAAAAAACAAAACAAAAGAAAAATAATGACCGGTCGTGGAAAAGGTGGTAAAGGACTTGGAAAAGGGGGTGCAAAACGACACCGAAAAGTTTTACGTGATAATATCCAAGGAATTACCAAACCTGCTATTAGAAGATTAGCTAGACGTGGAGGAGTAAAACGTATATCGGGATTAATTTACGAAGAAACTCGTGGAGTTTTGAAAGTGTTTTTGGAAAATGTTATTAGAGATGCCGTAACATACACTGAACATGCTAAAAGAAAAACGGTAACGGCTATGGATGTTGTTTATGCTTTAAAACGTCAAGGTCGTACTTTATATGGTTTTGGTGGTTAATTTTCATTTTTCATATGTGAAGTAGAAGAATATGTCCTCTATTGCATTTCCATAGCATATGTATATATAAAAAAAAACGGTTCTTTTCAGAACCACAACATAATTTGTTTGAATATGAAAAATTAAAAAAAAAAAAAAAATTAAAAAAAAAAAAAAATAAATAAATAAATAAGTAAGTAAAAAAAGAACTTACACATTAGTTTGTTCTCTTATATATAAGAACAACCTCGCATTTATTGATACGCACATACATACTACATACATGTATACATAATAGATAAGAAAATAAGCGAGTAGAGGAACTTTTATTTATTTTTATCTCATTATTTACAATTTTTGTTTCTAGTACGAACGTTTCTATTAACGATGTTAAAAATAGTCACATAACCACAATTTCAGTTATTATTACAGATGATAAGTTTTCTTATATATCAGGGCATTTTTTTCTTCTTTTTTTTTTTATCTAACAGTACACGTTACACGAGAATCTCTTCTATCTCAACCAAAAAAAAAATAGAGAAATCAACGAATCAATAAATCTATATATATATATATATATATATATATATATATATATATATATATATATATATATATATATATATATATATATATATATATATATATATATATAAAATGATATATCTATATTATAATCTCTTTCTATATATATATATAAAAAAAATAATTGTGGCCCTTAAAAGGGCCGGTTTATGCATATGTATGTATTTCGATAAAATAAAGAAAAATAATATAATGAATAAAGAATTAAGCTTTCTTTTCTGTCTTTTTCGGTAAAAGTACAGCTTGAATATTGGGAAGAACACCACCTTGTGCGATGGTTACTCCAGACAACAATTTATTCAATTCTTCATCGTTTCTGATAGCTAATTGTAAATGCCTTGGAATTATACGGGTCTTTTTGTTATCTCTAGCAGCATTTCCTGCTAATTCGAGTACTTCGGCTGCCAAATATTCCATAACAGCTGCCAAATATACTGGAGCTCCGGCACCGACTCGTTCTGCATAATTGCCTTTTCTCAACAAACGATGTATACGTCCTACAGGAAATTGTAATCCAGCTCGGTTTGAGCGAGACTTTGCCTTTCCCTTTACTTTACCACCTTTACCACGTCCAGACATATTTTTTTTATATTTTCTTTTTCCAAAAAAAAAAAAATAGAACTCAGTCAATTGATAACTATGAAGCAACCGATGCGACGAAACTAACTGTTAAACAAAAAATTTAAAACTCGACCTATCTATTTATATTAACATGCCCTACCAATGAAATTATAGCAAACGCGCAAACGTAGAAGGGCGGAGCCTATTACAATTACGTACGTTGATATAAAAGAGAGGAAAATTGTGCGTGCTGTAAATTCTAATTTTATCCACTTTTCGATAAATACGGTACGTTATCCAAGTGTTTCTATTATTTTTTTTTTTTTTAAAGAGAAATAATGCCACCAAAAGCTAGCGGAAAGGCAGCGAAAAAAGCCGGAAAGGCTCAAAAGAATATTTCGAAAGCCGACAAAAAGAAAAAAAGAAGGAGGAAGGAAAGTTATGCTATTTACATTTACAAAGTACTTAAGCAAGTTCATCCTGACACCGGTATATCGAGTAAAGCTATGAGTATAATGAATAGTTTTGTTAATGATATATTCGAACGTATCGCCGCCGAAGCATCCAGATTGGCTCATTATAATAAACGTTCAACAATTACAAGTAGAGAAATTCAAACTGCAGTGAGATTATTGCTTCCCGGAGAATTAGCAAAACACGCAGTCAGTGAAGGAACTAAAGCCGTTACCAAATATACCAGTTCTAAATAATAAATATAACACATCTACTATATTGACCGAAAATTTTTTATTTTATTTACTTAAATAATATCATCGACCAATAAATAATATCATCGACCAAAAAAAAAAAACGGTTCTTTTCAGAACCACAATACTATTTTTGTTATTTATATATGATAACAACGAACGAACGAACGACTTTAATTCAATTGAATTCTATTAAATATGAATAAAGATGATATTCCACTTAACTGAAAATTATATATATATATATATATATATATATATATATATATATATATATATATATATATAAAAACTTTCTAACGTCGCTTTTGTTTTAAAAAGTCTCATATACTAATTCATTGTCGGCTAAAGGAAAAAAAAACTCGACCGTCGGTAAAATAAAGCATACAAAGCGGTTGGTGTCGGTTATCGTTGGTTAAAGTAGTTTTTGTGGCTTCTTTGAAGTTTTGTTAAAAGTAAAAACACTCTTTTTTGTTCTTTCCAAATTGGTTTGAAATTTTAAATAAAATATGTTCATTTCCTAAAATAATATATTATACAATGTAAAAAAAATTGTCGGATAAAATATTAAATAATATTGTAATAGACAGACATATTTTGCGAATAGAGCAAAGTTCGTTTAAAGAAAATTTAATCAGTCAATCAATCTATTGTAATAATTATAATTTGCTACTACCATCATTCAATATCTAAAATGAAATATACGCGGATTCCAATATTGAAATTTGATATTTTTTTCTTATATTTAGTATGTCGGAAGATTTTTATTGAAAAATACTCATAATAATATATATTAGTTACGAACATATAGTAGAAACGTGTAGCGCAAGTCAGGGTAGACATGTATTGGTTTTCATATTTTTAAATATTGGTCATTATTGTGAATAGACACGTTTCTATTTACGTTCATTGTATTTTAAGAAGGACTTTTATTTAATTTCGAAATTATATCTAAAGTGCTAAGCATCGTCGGAAATAAATTTTTAACCATTTTTAAGTGGTACTTTTTTTTAATAACAAACGTTATTAGCCGTTATTAAATTATAGTAAAACCTCGGCGAAAGTTCGAAGTATACCTTAGTTAGTTCTTCGTCAATTTTTTTCATTACATTCGATTCGAAAATCTCGAGGAAACCACGAGGAAACCAAGGTTTTTGAGGTTGGTTTGGTTTATGAGGTTCGTTTTTTAACTTAGTTCTATTCGTTCGTTCAGTCTTCCGTCCGCTTCATTTGAATGACTACTCTTGTAACTCATTACACGCGGAAAATTAAAAGTCTTTTATACTACTAAGTGTATATATAGAGGTGAAATTTTATATAACGAAATATAAAACTACATCCAATATTTTTTTTTCTTTTTTTCTTTATATCAGTTTAGTGTAGTTTATCGACGATATAATAACACACAAGGTTGTTAGTAGTTATGGCGGATATAGAAAATCAAACTTCGGTTGTAACCGCAACGTCTGCGTCTAATTCACCGCAGGTTTCGTCGTCTCCAATAAATAAAAAGGAAAAAAAAGCTAAAAATCCTAGGACCAAACCATCTCATCCACCGACTTCGGAAATGGTAAACAATGCGATCAAAGGTTTAAAGGAACGCGGAGGCTCATCTTTACAAGCAATTAAAAAATACATTGCTGCCAATTACAAAGTTGATGCAGAAAAAGTAGCGCCATTCATCAAAAAATATTTGAAAGCATCTGTAGTATCGGGATCTTTGGTACAAACTAAAGGTAAAGGAGCTTCGGGATCATTCAAGTTAGCTTCGGCAATTTTTATTATTACAGATGATAAGTAGTATAGTTTATTGACGATACAATAACAATCAATTACCAATAACAAACCTACCAATTAGCTATAAAAACCCAAAAATTAGCTATAAAAACCCAAAAATTAGCTATAAAAACCCAAAAATTAGCTATAAAAACCCAAAAATTAGCTATAAAAACCCAAAAATTAGCTATAAAAACCCAAAAATTAGCTATAAAACCCAAAAATTAGCTATAAAAACCCAAAAATTAGCTATAAAACCCAAAAATTAGCTATAAAAACCCAAAAATTAGCTATAAAAACCCAAAAATTAGCTATAAAAACCCAAAAATTAGCTATAAAAACCCAAAAATTAGCTATAAAAACCCAAAAATTAGCTATAAAAACCCAAAAATTAGCTATAAAAACCCAAAAATTAGCTATAAAAACCCAAAAAAGTGGAAAAAAAAGTGGAAAAAAAAGTGGAAAAAAAAGTGGAAAAAAAAGTGGAAAAAAAAGTGGAAAAAAAAGTGGAAAAAAAAGTGGAAAAAAAAGTGGAAAAAAAAGTGGAAAAAAAAGTGGAAAAAAAAGTGGAAAAAAAAGTGGAAAAAAAAGTGGAAAAAAAAGTGGAAAAAAAAGTGGAAAAAAAAGTGGAAAAAAAAGTGGAAAAAAAAGTGGAAAAAAAAGTGGAAAAAAAAGTGGAAAAAAAAGTGGAAAAAAAAGTGGAAAAAAAAGTGGAAAAAAAAGTGGAAAAAAAAGTGGAAAAAAAAGTGGAAAAAAAAGTGGAAAAAAAAGTGGAAAAAAAAGTGGAAAAAAAAGTGGAAAAAAAAGTGGAAAAAAAAGTGGAAAAAAAAGTGGAAAAAAAAGTGGAAAAAAAAGTGGAAAAAAAAGTGGAAAAAAAAGTGGAAAAAAAAGTGGAAAAAAAAGTGGAAAAAAAAGTGGAAAAAAAAGTGGAAAAAAAAGTGGAAAAAAAAGTGGAAAAAAAAGTGGAAAAAAAAGTGGAAAAAAAAGTGGAAAAAAAAAGTGGAAAAAAAAAGTGGAAAAAAAAGTGGAAAAAAAAAGTGGAAAAAAAAGTGGAAAAAAAAAGTGGAAAAAAAAGTGGAAAAAAAAGTGGAAAAAAAAGTGGAAAAAAAAGTGGAAAAAAAAGTGGAAAAAAAAGTGGAAAAAAAAGTGGAAAAAAAAGTGGAAAAAAAAGTGGAAAAAAAAGTGGAAAAAAAAGTGGAAAAAAAAGTGGAAAAAAAAGTGGAAAAAAAAGTGGAAAAAAAAGTGGAAAAAAAAGTGGAAAAAAAAGTGGAAAAAAAAGTGGAAAAAAAAGTGGAAAAAAAAGTGGAAAAAAAAGTGGAAAAAAAAGTGGAAAAAAAAGTGGAAAAAAAAGTGGAAAAAAAAGTGGAAAAAAAAGTGGAAAAAAAAGTGGAAAAAAAAGTGGAAAAAAAAGTGGAAAAAAAAGTGGAAAAAAAAGTGGAAAAAAAAGTGGAAAAAAAAAGTGGAAAAAAAAGTGGAAAAAAAAGTGGAAAAAAAAGTGGGAAAAAAAAGTGGAAAAAAAAAGTGGAAAAAAAAAGTGGAAAAAAAAAGTGGAAAAAAAAGTGGAAAAAAAAAGTGGAAAAAAAAAGTGGAAAAAAAAAGTGGAAAAAAAAAGTGGAAAAAAAAGTGGAAAAAAAAAGTGGAAAAAAAAAGTGGAAAAAAAAGCTAAAAATCCTAGGACCAAACCATCTCATCCACCGACTTCGGAAATGGTAAACAATGCGATCAAAGGTTTAAAGGAACGCGGAGGCTCATCTTTACAAGCAATTAAAAAATACATTGCTGCCAATTACAAAGTTGATGCAGAAAAAGTAGCGCCATTCATCAAAAAATATTTGAAAGCATCTGTAGTATCGGGATCTTTGGTACAAACTAAAGGTAAAGGAGCTTCGGGATCATTCAAGTTAGCTTCGGCAACTTCAACTGGTGGTACTTCGGCTAAAACGAATGCTATTGACAAAAAGAAAAAGAAAACAGCCGCTTCTACTACAGGCGTAACTAAATCCAAGAAAATTGTAACAGCAGCAAAACGAAATGCTATTATTGGAGGAGGAGTAGATAAATCGAAAAGTATTAAGAAATCTAATAAAGGCAAAAAAACGACAGGTACAGCAGCGGCGGCATCCTTAAAAACTTCGACGACAACAACAACAACACCGATTACTGATAAGAAAGGCGTTAAAGTTGCCAAAAAAACGGACAAAAAATCTTCGGCCAAAGGAGGAGTCGCCGCCGCCGCCGCCTCCAATACAGCCAGTGCCGCATCATCCGAAATTAAAACGAAGAATCCTACTAAAGCAAAAAAATCCAATAAAGGCAGTCCCACGAAAAAGCCGAAAGCACCAAAACCGAAAACTGCGAAAGCAGCTGCTAGCAGTTCCTCTCCTAAAGCAAGAAAAGCCGCCGTCGCCGCTCCTAAAAAGAAGAAATAAAAAGAATATTTTTTTTCTGACAGAAAGATAGTACAACAATCGAGAAGTATTATCGGACTGATGATGGGTACGACGACAATCGACAATAATAACAAATGGCCCTTATCAGGGCCACAATTTTTTCATTTATTTATGAAGAAAATGAAAAACAAATGTGTTTGTTTTGATGAAACAAGAATTTTTTTTTTTTTGAATTTCGTTTCAATAATTGATATGTTATATTATATAAAATATTTTCATCGATCGATGTAATTGTAGGTTGTTACCTTCTAGATTTGTCTCGACCTACCTAGGATATAGTAGATATAATGTGTTTTATAAACATTCAATTATTATATGTCGATATTGTCTAAAATTTGTTAGTTAAAAATAATAATTTTTCTCTATTTCGTGTGTGCGTGCGTGCGTGCGTGCGTGCGTGTGTGTGTGCGTGCGTGCGTGCGTGTGTCTTCTTTATCCAATCAACAATCACATCTTCCTTTTATATTTCAATGTTTTCAAACGAACACCTATGTTTATATTAAGATATTATACTACTATCATAAATGTTAAATTATTTGTGGTTCTGAAAAGAACCGTTTTTACTTACTATATATATATATATAAAACAAAAAATCTATTATCAAATAGATAAAATGTAATTCTATAAAAAAAAAAAAAAAATTTTTTTTGTATTTATGCTCGTTCTCCGCGAATTCTTCTAGCCAATTGGATATCCTTGGGCATAATGGTGACTCTTTTAGCATGAATGGCACACAGATTAGTATCTTCGAATAGACCTACCAAATAAGCCTCACTAGCTTCCTGGAGAGCCATAACCGCTGAACTTTGAAAACGTAAATCTGTTTTAAAATCTTGTGCTATTTCACGAACTAATCGTTGAAATGGCAATTTTCTAATAAGTAATTCGGTACTCTTTTGATAACGTCTTATCTCACGAAGAGCTACTGTACCTGGCCTATAACGATGAGGTTTTTTTACTCCTCCAGTAGCTGGTGCGCTTTTACGAGCGGCTTTCGTCGCTAATTGTTTACGAGGAGCTTTCCCTCCAGTCGATTTTCTAGCCGTTTGTTTAGTACGAGCCATCTTATTTTTTTTTTTTTTTGTAAGTATACAAGAAATTTCAATATACTAAACCGCTATAGCAGCTTGATACACACACAATGAATGAGATAAATTTATTTATGACCTTCTTTTATAGCTTTGCCCAACATTACGGAGTACTAATCTGGGATTGGTGCGTACTTTTTCTAATGGGCGGAGCCGATAGGTATTATAAAGAGATTAGGGAAAATTCTTAGGTCAGTATTTTGAAGTCTTTTCGAAGTTATCATCGGATTGTTTTAGTAGGTATATAGAAAAAACAAAACAAAAGAAAAATAATGACCGGTCGTGGAAAAGGTGGTAAAGGACTTGGAAAAGGGGGTGCAAAACGACACCGAAAAGTTTTACGTGATAATATCCAAGGAATTACCAAACCTGCTATTAGAAGATTAGCTAGACGTGGAGGAGTAAAACGTATATCGGGATTAATTTACGAAGAAACTCGTGGAGTTTTGAAAGTGTTTTTGGAAAATGTTATTAGAGATGCCGTAACATACACTGAACATGCTAAAAGAAAAACGGTAACGGCTATGGATGTTGTTTATGCTTTAAAACGTCAAGGTCGTACTTTATATGGTTTTGGTGGTTAATTTTCATTTTTCATATGTGAAGTAGAAGAATATGTCCTCTATTGCATTTCCATAGCATATGTATATATAAAAAAAAACGGTTCTTTTCAGAACCACAACATAATTTGTTTGAATATGAAAAATTAAAAAAAAAAAAAAAATTAAAAAAAAAAAAAAATAAATAAATAAATAAGTAAGTAAAAAAAGAACTTACACATTAGTTTGTTCTCTTATATATAAGAACAACCTCGCATTTATTGATACGCACATACATACTACATACATGTATACATAATAGATAAGAAAATAAGCGAGTAGAGGAACTTTTATTTATTTTTATCTCATTATTTACAATTTTTGTTTCTAGTACGAACGTTTCTATTAACGATGTTAAAAATAGTCACATAACCACAATTTCAGTTATTATTACAGATGATAAGTTTTCTTATATATCAGGGCATTTTTTTCTTCTTTTTTTTTTTATCTAACAGTACACGTTACACGAGAATCTCTTCTATCTCAACCAAAAAAAAAATAGAGAAATCAACGAATCAATAAATCATATATATATATATATATATATATATATATATATATATATATATATATATATATATATATATATATATATATATATATATATATATATATATATATAAATGATATATCTATATTATAATCTCTTTCTATATATATATATAAAAAAAATAATTGTGGCCCTTAAAAGGGCCGGTTTATGCATATGTATGTATTTCGATAAAATAAAGAAAAATAATATAATGAATAAAGAATTAAGCTTTCTTTTCTGTCTTTTTCGGTAAAAGTACAGCTTGAATATTGGGAAGAACACCACCTTGTGCGATGGTTACTCCAGACAACAATTTATTCAATTCTTCATCGTTTCTGATAGCTAATTGTAAATGCCTTGGAATTATACGGGTCTTTTTGTTATCTCTAGCAGCATTTCCTGCTAATTCGAGTACTTCGGCTGCCAAATATTCCATAACAGCTGCCAAATATACTGGAGCTCCGGCACCGACTCGTTCTGCATAATTGCCTTTTCTCAACAAACGATGTATACGTCCTACAGGAAATTGTAATCCAGCTCGGTTTGAGCGAGACTTTGCCTTTCCCTTTACTTTACCACCTTTACCACGTCCAGACATATTTTTTTTATATTTTCTTTTTCCAAAAAAAAAAAAATAGAACTCAGTCAATTGATAACTATGAAGCAACCGATGCGACGAAACTAACTGTTAAACAAAAAATTTAAAACTCGACCTATCTATTTATATTAACATGCCCTACCAATGAAATTATAGCAAACGCGCAAACGTAGAAGGGCGGAGCCTATTACAATTACGTACGTTGATATAAAAGAGAGGAAAATTGTGCGTGCTGTAAATTCTAATTTTATCCACTTTTCGATAAATACGGTACGTTATCCAAGTGTTTCTATTATTTTTTTTTTTTTTAAAGAGAAATAATGCCACCAAAAGCTAGCGGAAAGGCAGCGAAAAAAGCCGGAAAGGCTCAAAAGAATATTTCGAAAGCCGACAAAAAGAAAAAAAGAAGGAGGAAGGAAAGTTATGCTATTTACATTTACAAAGTACTTAAGCAAGTTCATCCTGACACCGGTATATCGAGTAAAGCTATGAGTATAATGAATAGTTTTGTTAATGATATATTCGAACGTATCGCCGCCGAAGCATCCAGATTGGCTCATTATAATAAACGTTCAACAATTACAAGTAGAGAAATTCAAACTGCAGTGAGATTATTGCTTCCCGGAGAATTAGCAAAACACGCAGTCAGTGAAGGAACTAAAGCCGTTACCAAATATACCAGTTCTAAATAATAAATATAACACATCTACTATATTGACCGAAAATTTTTTATTTTATTTACTTAAATAATATCATCGACCAAAAAAAAAAAACGGTTCTTTTCAGAACCACAATACTATTTTTGTTATTTATATATGATAACAACGAACGAACGAACGACTTTAATTCAATTGAATTCTATTAAATATGAATAAAGATGATATTCCACTTAACTGAAAATATATATATATATATATATATATATATATATATATATATATATATATATATATAAAAACTTTCTAACGTCGCTTTTGTTTTAAAAAGTCTCATATACTAATTCATTGTCGGCTAAAGGAAAAAAAAACTCGACCGTCGGTAAAATAAAGCATACAAAGCGGTTGGTGTCGGTTATCGTTGGTTAAAGTAGTTTTTGTGGCTTCTTTGAAGTTTTGTTAAAAGTAAAAACACTCTTTTTTGTTCTTTCCAAATTGGTTTGAAATTTTAAATAAAATATGTTCATTTCCTAAAATAATATATTATACAATGTAAAAAAAATTGTCGGATAAAATATTAAATAATATTGTAATAGACAGACATATTTTGCGAATAGAGCAAAGTTCGTTTAAAGAAAATTTAATCAGTCAATCAATCTATTGTAATAATTATAATTTGCTACTACCATCATTCAATATCTAAAATGAAATATACGCGGATTCCAATATTGAAATTTGATATTTTTTTCTTATATTTAGTATGTCGGAAGATTTTTATTGAAAAATACTCATAATAATATATATTAGTTACGAACATATAGTAGAAACGTGTAGCGCAAGTCAGGGTAGACATGTCACCATTCAAATGATAATTGCGGTATTATTTCAATTGGTTTTCATATTTTTAAATATTGGTCATTATTGTGAATAGACACGTTTCTATTTACGTTCATTGTATTTTAAGAAGGACTTTTATTTAATTTCGAAATTATATCTAAAGTGCTAAGCATCGTCGGAAATAAATTTTTAACCATTTTTAAGTGGTACTTTTTTTTAATAACAAACGTTATTAGCCGTTATTAAATTATAGTAAAACCTCGGCGAAAGTTCGAAGTATACCTTAGTTAGTTCTTCGTCAATTTTTTTCATTACATTCGATTCGAAAATCTCGAGGAAACCAAGGTTTTTGAGGTTGGTTTGGTTTATGAGGTTCGTTTTTTAACTTAGTTCTATTCGTTCGTTCAGTCTTCCGTCCGCTTCATTTGAATGACTACTCTTGTAACTCATTACACGCGGAAAATTAAAAGTCTTTTATACTACTAAGTGTATATATAGAGGTGAAATTTTATATAACGAAATATAAAACTACATCCAATATTTTTTTTTCTTTTTTTCTTTATATCAGTTTAGTGTAGTTTATCGACGATATAATAACACACAAGGTTGTTAGTAGTTATGGCGGATATAGAAAATCAAACTTCGGTTGTAACCGCAACGTCTGCGTCTAATTCACCGCAGGTTTCGTCGTCTCCAATAAATAAAAAGGAAAAAAAAGCTAAAAATCCTAGGACCAAACCATCTCATCCACCGACTTCGGAAATGGTAAACAATGCGATCAAAGGTTTAAAGGAACGCGGAGGCTCATCTTTACAAGCAATTAAAAAATACATTGCTGCCAATTACAAAGTTGATGCAGAAAAAGTAGCGCCATTCATCAAAAAATATTTGAAAGCATCTGTAGTATCGGGATCTTTGGTACAAACTAAAGGTAAAGGAGCTTCGGGATCATTCAAGTTAGCTTCGGCAATTTTTATTATTACAGATGATAAGTAGTATAGTTTATTGACGATACAATAACAATCAATTACCAATAACAAACCTACCAATTAGCTATAAAAACCCAAAAATTAGCTATAAAAACCCAAAAATTAGCTATAAAAACCCAAAAATTAGCTATAAAAACCCAAAAATTAGCTATAAAAACCCAAAAATTAGCTATAAAAACCCAAAAATTAGCTATAAAACCCAAAAATTAGCTATAAAAACCCAAAAATTAGCTATAAAACCCAAAAATTAGCTATAAAAACCCAAAAATTAGCTATAAAAACCCAAAAATTAGCTATAAAAACCCAAAAATTAGCTATAAAAACCCAAAAATTAGCTATAAAAACCCAAAAATTAGCTATAAAAACCCAAAAATTAGCTATAAAAACCCAAAAATTAGCTATAAAAACCCAAAAAAGTGGAAAAAAAAGTGGAAAAAAAAGTGGAAAAAAAAGTGGAAAAAAAAGTGGAAAAAAAAGTGGAAAAAAAAGTGGAAAAAAAAGTGGAAAAAAAAGTGGAAAAAAAAGTGGAAAAAAAAGTGGAAAAAAAAGTGGAAAAAAAAGTGGAAAAAAAAGTGGAAAAAAAAGTGGAAAAAAAAGTGGAAAAAAAAGTGGAAAAAAAAGTGGAAAAAAAAGTGGAAAAAAAAGTGGAAAAAAAAGTGGAAAAAAAAGTGGAAAAAAAAGTGGAAAAAAAAGTGGAAAAAAAAGTGGAAAAAAAAGTGGAAAAAAAAGTGGAAAAAAAAGTGGAAAAAAAAGTGGAAAAAAAAGTGGAAAAAAAAGTGGAAAAAAAAGTGGAAAAAAAAGTGGAAAAAAAAGTGGAAAAAAAAGTGGAAAAAAAAGTGGAAAAAAAAGTGGAAAAAAAAGTGGAAAAAAAAGTGGAAAAAAAAGTGGAAAAAAAAGTGGAAAAAAAAGTGGAAAAAAAAGTGGAAAAAAAAGTGGAAAAAAAAGTGGAAAAAAAAGTGGAAAAAAAAGTGGAAAAAAAAGTGGAAAAAAAAGTGGAAAAAAAAGTGGAAAAAAAAAGTGGAAAAAAAAGTGGAAAAAAAAAGTGGAAAAAAAAAGTGGAAAAAAAAAGTGGAAAAAAAAGTGGAAAAAAAAGTGGAAAAAAAAGTGGAAAAAAAAGTGGAAAAAAAAGTGGAAAAAAAAGTGGAAAAAAAAGTGGAAAAAAAAGTGGAAAAAAAAGTGGAAAAAAAAGTGGAAAAAAAAGTGGAAAAAAAAGTGGAAAAAAAAGTGGAAAAAAAAGTGGAAAAAAAAGTGGAAAAAAAAGTGGAAAAAAAAGTGGAAAAAAAAGTGGAAAAAAAAGTGGAAAAAAAAGTGGAAAAAAAAGTGGAAAAAAAAGTGGAAAAAAAAGTGGAAAAAAAAGTGGAAAAAAAAGTGGAAAAAAAAGTGGAAAAAAAAGTGGAAAAAAAAGTGGAAAAAAAAGTGGAAAAAAAAGTGGAAAAAAAAGTGGAAAAAAAAGTGGAAAAAAAAGTGGAAAAAAAAGTGGAAAAAAAAAGTGGAAAAAAAAGTGGAAAAAAAAGTGGAAAAAAAAGTGGGAAAAAAAAGTGGAAAAAAAAAGTGGAAAAAAAAAGTGGAAAAAAAAAGTGGAAAAAAAAGTGGAAAAAAAAAGTGGAAAAAAAAAGTGGAAAAAAAAAGTGGAAAAAAAAAGTGGAAAAAAAAGTGGAAAAAAAAAGTGGAAAAAAAAAGTGGAAAAAAAAGCTAAAAATCCTAGGACCAAACCATCTCATCCACCGACTTCGGAAATGGTAAACAATGCGATCAAAGGTTTAAAGGAACGCGGAGGCTCATCTTTACAAGCAATTAAAAAATACATTGCTGCCAATTACAAAGTTGATGCAGAAAAAGTAGCGCCATTCATCAAAAAATATTTGAAAGCATCTGTAGTATCGGGATCTTTGGTACAAACTAAAGGTAAAGGAGCTTCGGGATCATTCAAGTTAGCTTCGGCAACTTCAACTGGTGGTACTTCGGCTAAAACGAATGCTATTGACAAAAAGAAAAAGAAAACAGCCGCTTCTACTACAGGCGTAACTAAATCCAAGAAAATTGTAACAGCAGCAAAACGAAATGCTATTATTGGAGGAGGAGTAGATAAATCGAAAAGTATTAAGAAATCTAATAAAGGCAAAAAAACGACAGGTACAGCAGCGGCGGCATCCTTAAAAACTTCGACGACAACAACAACAACACCGATTACTGATAAGAAAGGCGTTAAAGTTGCCAAAAAAACGGACAAAAAATCTTCGGCCAAAGGAGGAGTCGCCGCCGCCGCCGCCTCCAATACAGCCAGTGCCGCATCATCCGAAATTAAAACGAAGAATCCTACTAAAGCAAAAAAATCCAATAAAGGCAGTCCCACGAAAAAGCCGAAAGCACCAAAACCGAAAACTGCGAAAGCAGCTGCTAGCAGTTCCTCTCCTAAAGCAAGAAAAGCCGCCGTCGCCGCTCCTAAAAAGAAGAAATAAAAAGAATATTTTTTTTCTGACAGAAAGATAGTACAACAATCGAGAAGTATTATCGGACTGATGATGGGTACGACGACAATCGACAATAATAACAAATGGCCCTTATCAGGGCCACAATTTTTTCATTTATTTATGAAGAAAATGAAAAACAAATGTGTTTGTTTTGATGAAACAAGAATTTTTTTTTTTTTGAATTTCGTTTCAATAATTGATATGTTATATTATATAAAATATTTTCATCGATCGATGTAATTGTAGGTTGTTACCTTCTAGATTTGTCTCGACCTACCTAGGATATAGTAGATATAATGTGTTTTATAAACATTCAATTATTATATGTCGATATTGTCTAAAATTTGTTAGTTAAAAATAATAATTTTTCTCTATTTCGTGTGTGCGTGCGTGCGTGCGTGCGTGCGTGTGTGTGTGCGTGCGTGCGTGCGTGTGTCTTCTTTATCCAATCAACAATCACATCTTCCTTTTATATTTCAATGTTTTCAAACGAACACCTATGTTTATATTAAGATATTATACTACTATCATAAATGTTAAATTATTTGTGGTTCTGAAAAGAACCGTTTTTACTTACTATATATATATATATAAAACAAAAAATCTATTATCAAATAGATAAAATGTAATTCTATAAAAAAAAAAAAAAAATTTTTTTTGTATTTATGCTCGTTCTCCGCGAATTCTTCTAGCCAATTGGATATCCTTGGGCATAATGGTGACTCTTTTAGCATGAATGGCACACAGATTAGTATCTTCGAATAGACCTACCAAATAAGCCTCACTAGCTTCCTGGAGAGCCATAACCGCTGAACTTTGAAAACGTAAATCTGTTTTAAAATCTTGTGCTATTTCACGAACTAATCGTTGAAATGGCAATTTTCTAATAAGTAATTCGGTACTCTTTTGATAACGTCTTATCTCACGAAGAGCTACTGTACCTGGCCTATAACGATGAGGTTTTTTTACTCCTCCAGTAGCTGGTGCGCTTTTACGAGCGGCTTTCGTCGCTAATTGTTTACGAGGAGCTTTCCCTCCAGTCGATTTTCTAGCCGTTTGTTTAGTACGAGCCATCTTATTTTTTTTTTTTTTTGTAAGTATACAAGAAATTTCAATATACTAAACCGCTATAGCAGCTTGATACACACACAATGAATGAGATAAATTTATTTATGACCTTCTTTTATAGCTTTGCCCAACATTACGGAGTACTAATCTGGGATTGGTGCGTACTTTTTCTAATGGGCGGAGCCGATAGGTATTATAAAGAGATTAGGGAAAATTCTTAGGTCAGTATTTTGAAGTCTTTTCGAAGTTATCATCGGATTGTTTTAGTAGGTATATAGAAAAAACAAAACAAAAGAAAAATAATGACCGGTCGTGGAAAAGGTGGTAAAGGACTTGGAAAAGGGGGTGCAAAACGACACCGAAAAGTTTTACGTGATAATATCCAAGGAATTACCAAACCTGCTATTAGAAGATTAGCTAGACGTGGAGGAGTAAAACGTATATCGGGATTAATTTACGAAGAAACTCGTGGAGTTTTGAAAGTGTTTTTGGAAAATGTTATTAGAGATGCCGTAACATACACTGAACATGCTAAAAGAAAAACGGTAACGGCTATGGATGTTGTTTATGCTTTAAAACGTCAAGGTCGTACTTTATATGGTTTTGGTGGTTAATTTTCATTTTTCATATGTGAAGTAGAAGAATATGTCCTCTATTGCATTTCCATAGCATATGTATATATAAAAAAAAACGGTTCTTTTCAGAACCACAACATAATTTGTTTGAATATGAAAAATTAAAAAAAAAAAAAAAATTAAAAAAAAAAAAAAATAAATAAATAAATAAGTAAGTAAAAAAAGAACTTACACATTAGTTTGTTCTCTTATATATAAGAACAACCTCGCATTTATTGATACGCACATACATACTACATACATGTATACATAATAGATAAGAAAATAAGCGAGTAGAGGAACTTTTATTTATTTTTATCTCATTATTTACAATTTTTGTTTCTAGTACGAACGTTTCTATTAACGATGTTAAAAATAGTCACATAACCACAATTTCAGTTATTATTACAGATGATAAGTTTTCTTATATATCAGGGCATTTTTTTCTTCTTTTTTTTTTTATCTAACAGTACACGTTACACGAGAATCTCTTCTATCTCAACCAAAAAAAAAATAGAGAAATCAACGAATCAATAAATCTATATATATATATATATATATATATATATATATATATATATATATATATATATATATATATATATATATATATATATATATATATATATATATAATGATATATCTATATTATAATCTCTTTCTATATATATATATAAAAAAAATAATTGTGGCCCTTAAAAGGGCCGGTTTATGCATATGTATGTATTTCGATAAAATAAAGAAAAATAATATAATGAATAAAGAATTAAGCTTTCTTTTCTGTCTTTTTCGGTAAAAGTACAGCTTGAATATTGGGAAGAACACCACCTTGTGCGATGGTTACTCCAGACAACAATTTATTCAATTCTTCATCGTTTCTGATAGCTAATTGTAAATGCCTTGGAATTATACGGGTCTTTTTGTTATCTCTAGCAGCATTTCCTGCTAATTCGAGTACTTCGGCTGCCAAATATTCCATAACAGCTGCCAAATATACTGGAGCTCCGGCACCGACTCGTTCTGCATAATTGCCTTTTCTCAACAAACGATGTATACGTCCTACAGGAAATTGTAATCCAGCTCGGTTTGAGCGAGACTTTGCCTTTCCCTTTACTTTACCACCTTTACCACGTCCAGACATATTTTTTTTATATTTTCTTTTTCCAAAAAAAAAAAAATAGAACTCAGTCAATTGATAACTATGAAGCAACCGATGCGACGAAACTAACTGTTAAACAAAAAATTTAAAACTCGACCTATCTATTTATATTAACATGCCCTACCAATGAAATTATAGCAAACGCGCAAACGTAGAAGGGCGGAGCCTATTACAATTACGTACGTTGATATAAAAGAGAGGAAAATTGTGCGTGCTGTAAATTCTAATTTTATCCACTTTTCGATAAATACGGTACGTTATCCAAGTGTTTCTATTATTTTTTTTTTTTTTAAAGAGAAATAATGCCACCAAAAGCTAGCGGAAAGGCAGCGAAAAAAGCCGGAAAGGCTCAAAAGAATATTTCGAAAGCCGACAAAAAGAAAAAAAGAAGGAGGAAGGAAAGTTATGCTATTTACATTTACAAAGTACTTAAGCAAGTTCATCCTGACACCGGTATATCGAGTAAAGCTATGAGTATAATGAATAGTTTTGTTAATGATATATTCGAACGTATCGCCGCCGAAGCATCCAGATTGGCTCATTATAATAAACGTTCAACAATTACAAGTAGAGAAATTCAAACTGCAGTGAGATTATTGCTTCCCGGAGAATTAGCAAAACACGCAGTCAGTGAAGGAACTAAAGCCGTTACCAAATATACCAGTTCTAAATAATAAATATAACACATCTACTATATTGACCGAAAATTTTTTATTTTATTTACTTAAATAATATCATCGACCAAAAAAAAAAAACGGTTCTTTTCAGAACCACAATACTATTTTTGTTATTTATATATGATAACAACGAACGAACGAACGACTTTAATTCAATTGAATTCTATTAAATATGAATAAAGATGATATTCCACTTAACTGAAAATTATATATATATATATATATATATATATATATATATATATATATATATATATAAAAACTTTCTAACGTCGCTTTTGTTTTAAAAAGTCTCATATACTAATTCATTGTCGGCTAAAGGAAAAAAAAACTCGACCGTCGGTAAAATAAAGCATACAAAGCGGTTGGTGTCGGTTATCGTTGGTTAAAGTAGTTTTTGTGGCTTCTTTGAAGTTTTGTTAAAAGTAAAAACACTCTTTTTTGTTCTTTCCAAATTGGTTTGAAATTTTAAATAAAATATGTTCATTTCCTAAAATAATATATTATACAATGTAAAAAAAATTGTCGGATAAAATATTAAATAATATTGTAATAGACAGACATATTTTGCGAATAGAGCAAAGTTCGTTTAAAGAAAATTTAATCAGTCAATCAATCTATTGTAATAATTATAATTTGCTACTACCATCATTCAATATCTAAAATGAAATATACGCGGATTCCAATATTGAAATTTGATATTTTTTTCTTATATTTAGTATGTCGGAAGATTTTTATTGAAAAATACTCATAATAATATATATTAGTTACGAACATATAGTAGAAACGTGTAGCGCAAGTCAGGGTAGACATGTCACCATTCAAATGATAATTGCGGTATTATTTCAATTGGTTTTCATATTTTTAAATATTGGTCATTATTGTGAATAGACACGTTTCTATTTACGTTCATTGTATTTTAAGAAGGACTTTTATTTAATTTCGAAATTATATCTAAAGTGCTAAGCATCGTCGGAAATAAATTTTTAACCATTTTTAAGTGGTACTTTTTTTTAATAACAAACGTTATTAGCCGTTATTAAATTATAGTAAAACCTCGGCGAAAGTTCGAAGTATACCTTAGTTAGTTCTTCGTCAATTTTTTTCATTACATTCGATTCGAAAATCTCGAGGAAACCAAGGTTTTTGAGGTTGGTTTGGTTTATGAGGTTCGTTTTTTAACTTAGTTCTATTCGTTCGTTCAGTCTTCCGTCCGCTTCATTTGAATGACTACTCTTGTAACTCATTACACGCGGAAAATTAAAAGTCTTTTATACTACTAAGTGTATATATAGAGGTGAAATTTTATATAACGAAATATAAAACTACATCCAATATTTTTTTTTCTTTTTTTCTTTATATCAGTTTAGTGTAGTTTATCGACGATATAATAACACACAAGGTTGTTAGTAGTTATGGCGGATATAGAAAATCAAACTTCGGTTGTAACCGCAACGTCTGCGTCTAATTCACCGCAGGTTTCGTCGTCTCCAATAAATAAAAAGGAAAAAAAAGCTAAAAATCCTAGGACCAAACCATCTCATCCACCGACTTCGGAAATGGTAAACAATGCGATCAAAGGTTTAAAGGAACGCGGAGGCTCATCTTTACAAGCAATTAAAAAATACATTGCTGCCAATTACAAAGTTGATGCAGAAAAAGTAGCGCCATTCATCAAAAAATATTTGAAAGCATCTGTAGTATCGGGATCTTTGGTACAAACTAAAGGTAAAGGAGCTTCGGGATCATTCAAGTTAGCTTCGGCAATTTTTATTATTACAGATGATAAGTAGTATAGTTTATTGACGATACAATAACAATCAATTACCAATAACAAACCTACCAATTAGCTATAAAAACCCAAAAATTAGCTATAAAAACCCAAAAATTAGCTATAAAAACCCAAAAATTAGCTATAAAAACCCAAAAATTAGCTATAAAAACCCAAAAATTAGCTATAAAAACCCAAAAATTAGCTATAAAACCCAAAAATTAGCTATAAAAACCCAAAAATTAGCTATAAAACCCAAAAATTAGCTATAAAAACCCAAAAATTAGCTATAAAAACCCAAAAATTAGCTATAAAAACCCAAAAATTAGCTATAAAAACCCAAAAATTAGCTATAAAAACCCAAAAATTAGCTATAAAAACCCAAAAATTAGCTATAAAAACCCAAAAATTAGCTATAAAAACCCAAAAAAGTGGAAAAAAAAGTGGAAAAAAAAGTGGAAAAAAAAGTGGAAAAAAAAGTGGAAAAAAAAGTGGAAAAAAAAGTGGAAAAAAAAGTGGAAAAAAAAGTGGAAAAAAAAGTGGAAAAAAAAGTGGAAAAAAAAGTGGAAAAAAAAGTGGAAAAAAAAGTGGAAAAAAAAGTGGAAAAAAAAGTGGAAAAAAAAGTGGAAAAAAAAGTGGAAAAAAAAGTGGAAAAAAAAGTGGAAAAAAAAGTGGAAAAAAAAGTGGAAAAAAAAGTGGAAAAAAAAGTGGAAAAAAAAGTGGAAAAAAAAGTGGAAAAAAAAGTGGAAAAAAAAGTGGAAAAAAAAGTGGAAAAAAAAGTGGAAAAAAAAGTGGAAAAAAAAGTGGAAAAAAAAGTGGAAAAAAAAGTGGAAAAAAAAGTGGAAAAAAAAGTGGAAAAAAAAGTGGAAAAAAAAGTGGAAAAAAAAGTGGAAAAAAAAGTGGAAAAAAAAGTGGAAAAAAAAGTGGAAAAAAAAGTGGAAAAAAAAGTGGAAAAAAAAGTGGAAAAAAAAGTGGAAAAAAAAGTGGAAAAAAAAGTGGAAAAAAAAGTGGAAAAAAAAGTGGAAAAAAAAGTGGAAAAAAAAGTGGAAAAAAAAGTGGAAAAAAAAAGTGGAAAAAAAAGTGGAAAAAAAAAGTGGAAAAAAAAGTGGAAAAAAAAGTGGAAAAAAAAGTGGAAAAAAAAGTGGAAAAAAAAGTGGAAAAAAAAGTGGAAAAAAAAGTGGAAAAAAAAGTGGAAAAAAAAGTGGAAAAAAAAGTGGAAAAAAAAGTGGAAAAAAAAGTGGAAAAAAAAGTGGAAAAAAAAGTGGAAAAAAAAGTGGAAAAAAAAGTGGAAAAAAAAGTGGAAAAAAAAGTGGAAAAAAAAGTGGAAAAAAAAGTGGAAAAAAAAGTGGAAAAAAAAGTGGAAAAAAAAGTGGAAAAAAAAGTGGAAAAAAAAGTGGAAAAAAAAGTGGAAAAAAAAGTGGAAAAAAAAGTGGAAAAAAAAGTGGAAAAAAAAGTGGAAAAAAAAGTGGAAAAAAAAGTGGAAAAAAAAGTGGAAAAAAAAGTGGAAAAAAAAGTGGAAAAAAAAGTGGAAAAAAAAGTGGAAAAAAAAGTGGAAAAAAAAGTGGAAAAAAAAGTGGAAAAAAAAGTGGAAAAAAAAGTGGAAAAAAAAGTGGAAAAAAAAAGTGGAAAAAAAAGTGGAAAAAAAAAGTGGAAAAAAAAGTGGAAAAAAAAGTGGAAAAAAAAGTGGAAAAAAAAGTGGAAAAAAAAGTGGAAAAAAAAGTGGAAAAAAAAGTGGAAAAAAAAGTGGAAAAAAAAGTGGAAAAAAAAGTGGAAAAAAAAGTGGAAAAAAAAGTGGAAAAAAAAGTGGAAAAAAAAGTGGAAAAAAAAGTGGAAAAAAAAGTGGAAAAAAAAGTGGAAAAAAAAGTGGAAAAAAAAGTGGAAAAAAAAGTGGAAAAAAAAGTGGAAAAAAAAGTGGAAAAAAAAGTGGAAAAAAAAGTGGAAAAAAAAGTGGAAAAAAAAGTGGAAAAAAAAGTGGAAAAAAAAGTGGAAAAAAAAGTGGAAAAAAAAGTGGAAAAAAAAGTGGAAAAAAAAGTGGAAAAAAAAGTGGAAAAAAAAGTGGAAAAAAAAAGTGGAAAAAAAAGTGGAAAAAAAAGTGGAAAAAAAAGTGGGAAAAAAAAGTGGAAAAAAAAAGTGGAAAAAAAAAGTGGAAAAAAAAAGTGGAAAAAAAAGTGGAAAAAAAAAGTGGAAAAAAAAAGTGGAAAAAAAAAGTGGAAAAAAAAAGTGGAAAAAAAAGTGGAAAAAAAAAGTGGAAAAAAAAAGTGGAAAAAAAAGCTAAAAATCCTAGGACCAAACCATCTCATCCACCGACTTCGGAAATGGTAAACAATGCGATCAAAGGTTTAAAGGAACGCGGAGGCTCATCTTTACAAGCAATTAAAAAATACATTGCTGCCAATTACAAAGTTGATGCAGAAAAAGTAGCGCCATTCATCAAAAAATATTTGAAAGCATCTGTAGTATCGGGATCTTTGGTACAAACTAAAGGTAAAGGAGCTTCGGGATCATTCAAGTTAGCTTCGGCAACTTCAACTGGTGGTACTTCGGCTAAAACGAATGCTATTGACAAAAAGAAAAAGAAAACAGCCGCTTCTACTACAGGCGTAACTAAATCCAAGAAAATTGTAACAGCAGCAAAACGAAATGCTATTATTGGAGGAGGAGTAGATAAATCGAAAAGTATTAAGAAATCTAATAAAGGCAAAAAAACGACAGGTACAGCAGCGGCGGCATCCTTAAAAACTTCGACGACAACAACAACAACACCGATTACTGATAAGAAAGGCGTTAAAGTTGCCAAAAAAACGGACAAAAAATCTTCGGCCAAAGGAGGAGTCGCCGCCGCCGCCGCCTCCAATACAGCCAGTGCCGCATCATCCGAAATTAAAACGAAGAATCCTACTAAAGCAAAAAAATCCAATAAAGGCAGTCCCACGAAAAAGCCGAAAGCACCAAAACCGAAAACTGCGAAAGCAGCTGCTAGCAGTTCCTCTCCTAAAGCAAGAAAAGCCGCCGTCGCCGCTCCTAAAAAGAAGAAATAAAAAGAATATTTTTTTTCTGACAGAAAGATAGTACAACAATCGAGAAGTATTATCGGACTGATGATGGGTACGACGACAATCGACAATAATAACAAATGGCCCTTATCAGGGCCACAATTTTTTCATTTATTTATGAAGAAAATGAAAAACAAATGTGTTTGTTTTGATGAAACAAGAATTTTTTTTTTTTTGAATTTCGTTTCAATAATTGATATGTTATATTATATAAAATATTTTCATCGATCGATGTAATTGTAGGTTGTTACCTTCTAGATTTGTCTCGACCTACCTAGGATATAGTAGATATAATGTGTTTTATAAACATTCAATTATTATATGTCGATATTGTCTAAAATTTGTTAGTTAAAAATAATAATTTTTCTCTATTTCGTGTGTGCGTGCGTGCGTGCGTGCGTGCGTGTGTGTGTGCGTGCGTGCGTGCGTGTGTCTTCTTTATCCAATCAACAATCACATCTTCCTTTTATATTTCAATGTTTTCAAACGAACACCTATGTTTATATTAAGATATTATACTACTATCATAAATGTTAAATTATTTGTGGTTCTGAAAAGAACCGTTTTTACTTACTATATATATATATATAAAACAAAAAATCTATTATCAAATAGATAAAATGTAATTCTATAAAAAAAAAAAAAAAATTTTTTTTGTATTTATGCTCGTTCTCCGCGAATTCTTCTAGCCAATTGGATATCCTTGGGCATAATGGTGACTCTTTTAGCATGAATGGCACACAGATTAGTATCTTCGAATAGACCTACCAAATAAGCCTCACTAGCTTCCTGGAGAGCCATAACCGCTGAACTTTGAAAACGTAAATCTGTTTTAAAATCTTGTGCTATTTCACGAACTAATCGTTGAAATGGCAATTTTCTAATAAGTAATTCGGTACTCTTTTGATAACGTCTTATCTCACGAAGAGCTACTGTACCTGGCCTATAACGATGAGGTTTTTTTACTCCTCCAGTAGCTGGTGCGCTTTTACGAGCGGCTTTCGTCGCTAATTGTTTACGAGGAGCTTTCCCTCCAGTCGATTTTCTAGCCGTTTGTTTAGTACGAGCCATCTTATTTTTTTTTTTTTTTGTAAGTATACAAGAAATTTCAATATACTAAACCGCTATAGCAGCTTGATACACACACAATGAATGAGATAAATTTATTTATGACCTTCTTTTATAGCTTTGCCCAACATTACGGAGTACTAATCTGGGATTGGTGCGTACTTTTTCTAATGGGCGGAGCCGATAGGTATTATAAAGAGATTAGGGAAAATTCTTAGGTCAGTATTTTGAAGTCTTTTCGAAGTTATCATCGGATTGTTTTAGTAGGTATATAGAAAAAACAAAACAAAAGAAAAATAATGACCGGTCGTGGAAAAGGTGGTAAAGGACTTGGAAAAGGGGGTGCAAAACGACACCGAAAAGTTTTACGTGATAATATCCAAGGAATTACCAAACCTGCTATTAGAAGATTAGCTAGACGTGGAGGAGTAAAACGTATATCGGGATTAATTTACGAAGAAACTCGTGGAGTTTTGAAAGTGTTTTTGGAAAATGTTATTAGAGATGCCGTAACATACACTGAACATGCTAAAAGAAAAACGGTAACGGCTATGGATGTTGTTTATGCTTTAAAACGTCAAGGTCGTACTTTATATGGTTTTGGTGGTTAATTTTCATTTTTCATATGTGAAGTAGAAGAATATGTCCTCTATTGCATTTCCATAGCATATGTATATATAAAAAAAAACGGTTCTTTTCAGAACCACAACATAATTTGTTTGAATATGAAAAATTAAAAAAAAAAAAAAAATTAAAAAAAAAAAAAAATAAATAAATAAATAAGTAAGTAAAAAAAGAACTTACACATTAGTTTGTTCTCTTATATATAAGAACAACCTCGCATTTATTGATACGCACATACATACTACATACATGTATACATAATAGATAAGAAAATAAGCGAGTAGAGGAACTTTTATTTATTTTTATCTCATTATTTACAATTTTTGTTTCTAGTACGAACGTTTCTATTAACGATGTTAAAAATAGTCACATAACCACAATTTCAGTTATTATTACAGATGATAAGTTTTCTTATATATCAGGGCATTTTTTTCTTCTTTTTTTTTTTATCTAACAGTACACGTTACACGAGAATCTCTTCTATCTCAACCAAAAAAAAAATAGAGAAATCAACGAATCAATAAATCTATATATATATATATATATATATATATATATATATATATATATATATATATATATATATATATATATATATATATATATATATATATATATATATATAAATGATATATCTATATTATAATCTCTTTCTATATATATATATAAAAAAAATAATTGTGGCCCTTAAAAGGGCCGGTTTATGCATATGTATGTATTTCGATAAAATAAAGAAAAATAATATAATGAATAAAGAATTAAGCTTTCTTTTCTGTCTTTTTCGGTAAAAGTACAGCTTGAATATTGGGAAGAACACCACCTTGTGCGATGGTTACTCCAGACAACAATTTATTCAATTCTTCATCGTTTCTGATAGCTAATTGTAAATGCCTTGGAATTATACGGGTCTTTTTGTTATCTCTAGCAGCATTTCCTGCTAATTCGAGTACTTCGGCTGCCAAATATTCCATAACAGCTGCCAAATATACTGGAGCTCCGGCACCGACTCGTTCTGCATAATTGCCTTTTCTCAACAAACGATGTATACGTCCTACAGGAAATTGTAATCCAGCTCGGTTTGAGCGAGACTTTGCCTTTCCCTTTACTTTACCACCTTTACCACGTCCAGACATATTTTTTTTATATTTTCTTTTTCCAAAAAAAAAAAAATAGAACTCAGTCAATTGATAACTATGAAGCAACCGATGCGACGAAACTAACTGTTAAACAAAAAATTTAAAACTCGACCTATCTATTTATATTAACATGCCCTACCAATGAAATTATAGCAAACGCGCAAACGTAGAAGGGCGGAGCCTATTACAATTACGTACGTTGATATAAAAGAGAGGAAAATTGTGCGTGCTGTAAATTCTAATTTTATCCACTTTTCGATAAATACGGTACGTTATCCAAGTGTTTCTATTATTTTTTTTTTTTTTAAAGAGAAATAATGCCACCAAAAGCTAGCGGAAAGGCAGCGAAAAAAGCCGGAAAGGCTCAAAAGAATATTTCGAAAGCCGACAAAAAGAAAAAAAGAAGGAGGAAGGAAAGTTATGCTATTTACATTTACAAAGTACTTAAGCAAGTTCATCCTGACACCGGTATATCGAGTAAAGCTATGAGTATAATGAATAGTTTTGTTAATGATATATTCGAACGTATCGCCGCCGAAGCATCCAGATTGGCTCATTATAATAAACGTTCAACAATTACAAGTAGAGAAATTCAAACTGCAGTGAGATTATTGCTTCCCGGAGAATTAGCAAAACACGCAGTCAGTGAAGGAACTAAAGCCGTTACCAAATATACCAGTTCTAAATAATAAATATAACACATCTACTATATTGACCGAAAATTTTTTATTTTATTTACTTAAATAATATCATCGACCAAAAAAAAAAAACGGTTCTTTTCAGAACCACAATACTATTTTTGTTATTTATATATGATAACAACGAACGAACGAACGACTTTAATTCAATTGAATTCTATTAAATATGAATAAAGATGATATTCCACTTAACTGAAAATTATATATATATATATATATATATATATATATATATATATATATATATATATATAAAACTTTCTAACGTCGCTTTTGTTTTAAAAAGTCTCATATACTAATTCATTGTCGGCTAAAGGAAAAAAAAACTCGACCGTCGGTAAAATAAAGCATACAAAGCGGTTGGTGTCGGTTATCGTTGGTTAAAGTAGTTTTTGTGGCTTCTTTGAAGTTTTGTTAAAAGTAAAAACACTCTTTTTTGTTCTTTCCAAATTGGTTTGAAATTTTAAATAAAATATGTTCATTTCCTAAAATAATATATTATACAATGTAAAAAAAATTGTCGGATAAAATATTAAATAATATTGTAATAGACAGACATATTTTGCGAATAGAGCAAAGTTCGTTTAAAGAAAATTTAATCAGTCAATCAATCTATTGTAATAATTATAATTTGCTACTACCATCATTCAATATCTAAAATGAAATATACGCGGATTCCAATATTGAAATTTGATATTTTTTTCTTATATTTAGTATGTCGGAAGATTTTTATTGAAAAATACTCATAATAATATATATTAGTTACGAACATATAGTAGAAACGTGTAGCGCAAGTCAGGGTAGACATGTCACCATTCAAATGATAATTGCGGTATTATTTCAATTGGTTTTCATATTTTTAAATATTGGTCATTATTGTGAATAGACACGTTTCTATTTACGTTCATTGTATTTTAAGAAGGACTTTTATTTAATTTCGAAATTATATCTAAAGTGCTAAGCATCGTCGGAAATAAATTTTTAACCATTTTTAAGTGGTACTTTTTTTTAATAACAAACGTTATTAGCCGTTATTAAATTATAGTAAAACCTCGGCGAAAGTTCGAAGTATACCT